>NC_033800.1:143935458-143962125 GCF_001876935.1 Asparagus officinalis | reverse complement strand
GAAAAATCCACCCAACCTTCGACTCGCCCCAGAGCTCCGAAGCATTGGACGACCAAGCGACTGGAAGCTCCAGCAGCACATGGAGTCTTACCAAGATTCGGATGGCTAAGAGTTCCGACAAGAAAGTCAAGCCGCCAGCCTTCAAAGGAAGGAAGCTCGTCCTATCCATCCGTCAGACCAATGCATCCTCAACTTCCAAGAGAAGGCGAAATTCCAGTCCAAAGGCAGGCGACCATTCGTGTAGAGACAGTCTACTCAAACGCGTTGCCTAATCGCTTTCGTCATATGATCTCTTAATGGCGATAAGAATCATGATGCCCCCACTCAACGGCAAGTCACCTGCAAGAAGTTACCTACCATCAGTCGCATCCTTTCACAAACTCCCAAGAGTGCAGGCAGTCCTAACTGGCCCTCAACCCCTCCAACTTAGTACACGAGTTCTCAGTCTGGCCCTAAACGCTTCTACTTTGCCCGTCTGGCGAAAGGCCTATTTGTGGGATTCAATTCGCCTATCTCCCCTCTAATGGAGAAGGCGGACTCACTAGAGTCGCTTCAATCACGACATCATACATTCACATTCGTCCTCATTCTCCTCCAATCGAGAAGGCGGATCCATTAAAGCTCGTTCACTTATCACGACGATCCCACTCAATTCGCCTATTCTTCTCTACATGCGTTACTGGCCGGCCCTATCATTAAAGTCTCGTTCCAATCACGACTTCTCTGCCACTTTGTTAACATTTATTATCCGGCTGATCCATAAAGTTCATATTTTCTACTAATCCTCTTCAATGATTATTGGTGTGCTCTCAATTGTAGTGGTCTGGCGATAGATCTCGACATCTCCTCGACTGTTTTGTTTATGGTTGTTAAAATCTAAACCTCTCGACAAACTCAACTTCACAATCCTTCCCTTCTAAAGGATAGGTGGGTCCTCAAAGTCGCAATCTCTATCTTATAATTCGTCACGTTAACCATTAAACTGACAAAATCCGCTTACCACTGCCTATTCTAAGGAATGCGTAGGCCCTCTCTGACGCGTCGATCGCTACAGACTCTCTCTGGTTAATGATCACCTCTGAAATGGTTGGCCGCCGTTATTCGTGACGACTAGCACATCCTAAGTAAAAGCCTACCCATACTGCGCGCCCTATTACTCCTTGTCCAATAGTCACACTCCTACGTCCCTGATATCTCACATGTCCGCGATGTCTACATTCTTGTAGATAACCTGATGGGTAGAGTCTACCCAGCGCGATTACTCTCTTACCACAATCAATTGTCTCATTCCCACATGACGACAATCGTCGAAGACGGTTCCCCAGACGACAACTCGCCGAAAGGCGAGTCGAAGTCAAGTCCTTCAGTTGGCCGCAGAAGCAAACATTTGTTCTTTGCTACGAGCCAAGTGCTCTCTCTTGACCCCATTGGAGCTACATCGCGAAGATCGGAGTTAATCCAATCCCATGCTGTGAGCAACAGAGGGCAAAGCGAGGGCCTAAAACGACTAAATCCATAGTCTATAGCTCGCCGAGTTCAATTACGCCAAATAGCACAGACAAAGACAGAAAATTGTGCAAGATAAAGCCAAAACAAGCAAAAGGGCCACTACGGACCATAGTTTACATGAGTTTGCAGTTGGACTATGATGCCCGAGGCACCAATTAAGCTAACAAAACAAACAAAAAGAAAGGAGGATCCAGACGGCTTGAGGACTACAGGAACTTCAGCACGCTGAACGAGCCGATCTTGGCTTTGAGCTTCGCACGCTCTGCCGCACGTCGGGTCCTCGCCTCCTCCTTCTTCTTCTGCTGTTGCTTGGCCAAATTCGCCTGGCTGGCTTCTTCCTCCCGACGAAGGAGTTGGAGCTCCTGGTCCACTCGCGCGGCGACCTCGCCAAGCCTCCTCGCCTCGTGCCCACGCTCCACCAGCTTCACCTCGCCGCGGAGGGAACCGGCATCCTCGAAGAAAGCCCGGTCTAGGTAAGCGTCCATCCGGTCCAGCACCGCTTGTTGCCGCTGCTGCAGACGTCGGAGCTCCGCTTCTTTCGCCTGGATCCGCTTCGCTCGTTCTTCGCGCTCGAGCAGAAAGCACAGAGAAGGGGGCGGGGGCGTGTCGGAGGAGTCCTCATAAAACAACTCCTCGAGGCGGTACGTCCACCCCGCCACCCGCTCAAGCTCTCGCTCACATCGCCGTGTGAGCGAGGCGTCGCCAGCACGACGAACCGCCTCCAAGGCCGCTTCCACAAAAGGAAGCGCGTGATGGTAGGGGCCGTCACCTACGCTGACTGAGAGGGCGGTCCCGTGCACCAAATCCACCAGGTGCTGGAGCGGCACGAAGGCAGGGTGAGCCACGGGGTCCGGGACCACAGGGACGGCGGCCGGAGCGCCCACGTCGATGACGGTGGCAGAGGAGCCGACTCCCTCAAGAGGGAGAAGTTCTTGGGAAAGCTCTTTCTGGCGGATTTCTCTTGAAGCAGTAAGGATTCTGCTGGAGAGAGACGAGTACGGATATATATTATAAGAAACCCAACGGCTGAGATTCGGCACCCCGAGCGATCAAACGGTCAGAACGCCCTGCGACGCTTCGAACTCAGCGCCTTTAAGGCTGCTCTCGAAACCCCAAACCGACATATCGGATTGGGCACGAGAGGTGAAGCGATCGGTCACTTCACCATTAATGAGCATTAATGCGCCTACAAAGTCTTGGCTGGCAAGCATTTGGGCCCACTGACCGACACGTGACAGGAGTTTTCGCCCGCGGTTGGAACTCCAATTTTCGGACGAATTCGCTACTGCTCAAACTTCGCCTACAGATCAAACTCGCCAGGCGAATCGAGTCGGGTTTCCAACACAAGTCCAACACTATACGGGTTTCGCCCGCAACATAAACTCGCCAGCCGTTGAATTCCGCTTCTAAGCGAAATTCGCCAGCAAATGAGTTCAGTCCTCTACTCGAATTCGCCAACAGTTGAGTTTAGCTTCCAAGCAAAACTCGCTGCGATCAAGTCTCGCCGACAAACAAACTCGTCAACCAATTGAGTTTCACCTTACCAGCAATTCGAATTCATCAGGGGCCGAGTTTCACCATCTCGGCGAACTCGACGTCGCCCTGGTTTCGCCGGTAGCATAAACTCACCAGAGTATAGTTTAACTTCGAAAGTGGGCTTGTCACCGCATGAAGGACTTCACCCGCGATACGAGATCACCTGCAAATACTGGGCATAACCCCACGAGTCGCGCGAAATTTGGCTCCCAAAAACTAATTTCGCCTTGACGATGCATTCGCCCTCAAAGGTAAAATTACGAACGAAGCCAAAAGAATGACCTTGCTTAAACGGTTGAAACCCACGCCCCAGATGGCTAAGGGTTAGAGCAGAAATCTTAGCATTAAGCCTAAGAGAAACTGTTCGACAACTCATCATACTGAGGAGAATAGTATGACTAGCCCGATTCAAACGGTAATCGGTAAAGGCACATCAAACCCGTTGATAGCTGAGGATTTGCTAAAAATCCTAAGAGAAATCGAAGGCACTTGCTTCGCCAACAATTTCTTCATTCAAAGTATTCCAGACCACACGCAGACCAGTTTAGGTCTGAAAACTTTGAAGGGGGTCTTGTAGATGGTAAAAAAACCTCTATGGGTCTACAGGAAATTTGCCTACGAGAAGAGCTCGCACGCCCAGTTCTCTGGCACGGACCTAAACCGCGTAGACGTCGACTGTACTCAAGTCCAGGTTCGCCTAACGGTCGACTCGCCAACACGAGTTAGGGTCGATCAGGATGGCGGAAATTCGCTCTTCGCTCAACTCGCCTGCCCGAGTTCGGAGTCGAATCCGCCAGCAAGCCCCAAAACCGTCAGTACAGCTGGGTATCCACTACCCCACGTGCTGAGATGGACCTTCCCATCTCTCTCGACCCGAAGGGAGAGAGAGCACAGTACCCCAGGACCGTCAAACGGCCGCTCGCAGTGCGCACAGCGCGAAGGGACTGGACAGGTGTCGAGTCAACCTGAGCATTCATAAATGCGACTCACCTCGGATGTCTGAGCCAAGAGCTGGATCCGCCGGCACTCGGCAAGCTGGCTAGACCCACTCGAGTACTGTGTACCTACTTCACCGCCTCTCCTGGCCGGAAAGGAGAAAGCATCGTGCTCAAAGCACGCCGGGCGGTCACGCACAGTACAAGTGATCGGACAGACACTTCATCGATCTGCGAACTCATAAATGCGGTTCATTAATGCTGGTCAAATCCACTCGGATAGCAGTCGTTTGTTGCCTCACATACAAGAATGGGCCTTCCCATCGTAGGTGACAGGACATAGAACACAATCCCTGGAATGACCGTTCATGGTATCGAGGAACGGCGAGACGTCTCTGAAGAGGATGTGGTCACATCCCACAATTCAAGGAGAAGTCAAGCTGTCCTTCTTTCATTTAAAAACCCCTTCCAGCACGATGGAAGAGAGGTCGCAAAACTTGGAGAAAAAAGAGTTGAGACCAAGCTGTTAGCAAATCCTTGCATTACAGCACTGCTGCCTAGTTCCGGGCTCCGATCGCCGACGAACCAAGCAGACCCGAACTCCATTGCCCCGAGCTTCTACTGCGAACTGAAGCTCTCCAGCAACCTCATTCAAACGGTCCAAGGGAAGCAGACTCGACCCGACCATCGAGCGAAGCGTCCTATAGCCACCTAAAGTCCCCACACAAAAACAAAGAGGGCCTTCCCTCTGCTTCTGTTGTAAACATTTGATTTGTTAGTTTGTAATAAGCTTTCTTATAAATACAAACGAAACTCCTTTCTTCGGAAGAATCAAATTTTCACCCTACAGAAGATGGCGACCACAGTGGGAGCAGCTGTTTCATCGAGTGAAATGGTGGTGGCTCAATTTGATGAGGTTACTATCGGGACGATAGTAGAGTCCCTCGAAATCGAGTTCGACCAGGCCAAGTACGAAGAATACTTGTCCTCCTCCTCCTCGGGTGGCAATGCGTCCCGCAAACGCCACAGAGCTGTGCGCCGAGGCCGACCTCAGACGGTCAAAGCCTCCGCACCCGAGGGTTCCAACCGAGTCTCATCGGAGGAGCCCACTCCCTCGCGATCGATCAAGGCCAAGCCAGAGATCGAGCGCAAGAGGCAAGGGTCTGCCAGATGGATCGCCAAGCGGTCCACACAGACACCTACCTCGGAGGAAGCGCCGGTTCACTCTGGCACAAACCGCAATGCCACAACCCACGGTGACGTTCTCCCCGCTGGGAGAACTAACCAACAGCGACGGCAAACACCCGTCAGACAGGGGGTCCAAACCTCCATTTCTCATAATGGCCTGAACCATCACACAGGCCCGAGAAACACTAGACGGGAAGGCAAGCTGCCCGACCTCAGAAGGCCCTCCAAATCAGGAGCGTCAACCGAGGACAGCAGAGCCATCCGCTCAGGAGGACTTCGCTTCTCAGGTCATATCCCTGATGCGAACAAACCACACCGAGCATACGAGCCTACCCAAGTAGGCGAATCCTCGAAGGCTGGCGAGCCTCGCCATAATCATTTGGCGGATAAACGTAAAGGAAAGGAAATAGGCGGTTCCTCCCGAACCCGCTCTTCTAAACATGGGGTCGAAACTCGCCCACGTACTGGAGTTCGCTCAAACGCGAAGACTCGCCAGTCAAGGCGAGATCGCCCGACTCCAACACCAAGGCGTTCCACCCAACGAGCGCCAGAAGGAGCACCCAAAAATCTCTCGTCAGCTCCTGACTCCAACACCAAGGCGTTCCACCCAACACGCGCCAGAGAGAGCGCCCAAAAATCTCTCGTCAGCTCACCAGAGCGACTCTTCTGAGGCCGGGGGTTGTCACCAACCACCCGTAGAAGACCTCAGAGAATTCTTGACTCGCAAACGCACTATTCACGAGGCGAATCCTTAGTGTCATTGCGAGAGACTCATCCACACGGTCCTCGCCGACTGCCAATGCGTTGGAACGGCGAAACCTTCGGTATTTGAGAGGCTTTCTCAACAGGCCTCTCGACCGAGGCCCTCCCGTCGAAGGCGCCGTCACCAGAAAAGACGCGCTGCTGACGACCTGGAACTCTCATCCGCCACAGTCAACATGACGGATAAAGGGAAGGCGGTACTCTCCGACTCGCCAGACTCGGACTCCGTCTTAAGACCTAACACCCGGTCTGCCCGACGCCGGCAGGAAGGCATATTCCAGCGAACCCGTAGTCGCAGGGGAGTGAGTATCGGGTTTGACTACTCCACCCTGGTACCTCCCTCTTGCGGCGAAGATGAAGGTCATTCGGCAGCGGCCACATCTCAAACCTCGCGCTCAAGTCAAGATGCGCAGGCGAGAGTACACATGACCGCACTCGATACCGAGCAAACAATAGCCCAAAGACTGGAGGAACAGCAGGCGACCATCGACTCTCTGAGAGAGATGATGGAGCAACTGTTGAACAAGAGGAAGAAGAAGAGGACCCAACGTCCCTTGCCCCGGCAGACTAGGGATAAAGAGTGGGTACCACCTCACCGTCCAGCGGCTGAGACGGAGGATGATCGACAATCCGATTACTCCTCCAAAACATCGATAGGAACGTCGCACACCGCGGACAGCACCCGTGACAAAAGATTCGACGAGTTCCAGCGACTGTTCATAGGTACCCTCAAGGGGGTGGCCTTTGAATGGTTCCGCAAACTGGAACCCGGCTCCATCAAGGCATGGGCCGATGTCGAAAAGCTCTTCCTCGCCCGCTTCTTCGACGACGACACGGAAGTGTCAATGGCCACTCTCCTCGCTGAGAAGCAGCGTAAGTCGGAGTCAGTTAACGACTTCGTAAAGAGATTTCGAAATCGATCAGTCCACTGTCGGGACCAAGTTTCCGAGGCGACACTGATTGAGATGTGCCGCAACAATCTGTCAATCCACATCCTGTCCAAAATAGGGGCAGTTGAAACCCGGACTTGGAAGGAACTTGTTCGCCAAGGCGAGCAAGTTGAAAATATGATCAAGAGGCTGGAGGCCGAAGAGCCGCAGTCCAAAAAGGGAGCAGCAGAGCCGGCTGCGCCAAAGAACCCTCCTCGATCGAAGGGAAAAGAGGCTATGGCCGTAGACTCTGCCGCGGCGCCAAAGTTCGTTCAAAAGCCGAAACCCAGGCAATTTGAACCACGCCCCCAGCGGCAATATGATTTCAAAGAAGACCAGGTGGTAGCTACCTTCGACACTCTACTCAAGAGTGGGCGGATTAAGTTACCGGAAGCCACCAAGCCTGAAGAGGCAGACAAAACCGGTGACCCAGGTTACTGTGCATATCACAGATTCCTTGGGCATCACACAACCAAGTGCTACGTCCTCAAGGACAAACTCCAGGCCCTCTACGACGCGGGGGTCTTGAAGAAAGAGAAGGTCCAAAAGCAGGTGACGGCGAACATGGTCACTTTGAGCTTTGGGACGGGTCTCCCGGAGGTTCAAGCTCTGGCGGGGATAATTCCTATCCCCAAGGCGGTTTTGAAGATCACTAACGACGATCCTCACAACCAGCGGGAGAAGGGTTTGGTTCCACAAACTCTGCCATCAGGGCAAGTGATGTGGGTCCATCCGGACCTCCTCGACGACGAGCAGTGGACCGCACAGCCTTCCAAGGAGGCTAAGAGGAAATATTGCAACGTTGTCACCGCCATCCTGGATACAGACGACGCGGCGATGACTGCCTTAACCGACTCTGAAGAAGACACCAACGTCTTCGCTACGAGAGCCGGAAAGGAGTTTGCGAAGCAATATCCCGCGAGGGCGGAAAACCCAGCAGGACTTCCCGCGAGGCCGGCTGCAGCAGTCCCTCCCAATCCAGAGGAGCCAAGTTCAAGCCGCCAGCCTTACCGGTTCAACGTGCTCGCGTAATTGAAAAGCATACCCGCGCGAATCACCGTGTACGACCTCCTCCGGTTATCTAAGCCTACCCGGGAAGCCCTACAAGAGGCGTTGGCTGACGCAGAGGCGTTCTCGACCCATTTCTCAAAGGAAACGGGGATCGAACAGGGCTGTACAACTTGCTGCCAAGTTTCAGAGAGACAGATCCCCTGCATCACTTTCACCCCCGAGGACATGCTCATCAAGAACACGTCCCATGACCGGCCGCTGTACTTCACAGGATACGTCGGCTCGGCGAAAGTGGATCGGATCCAGGTTGACCCGGGGTCCGCACTGAGCATCGTGCCCCTGAAGCTAATCAAACATTTGGGGATACCGTCGAAGCGCCTAGCCTCGACCTCGACTACCATCTTCGGCTTCAACGCCACAGGGACTCGGCCACTCGGCAAAATCCGCCTGAAATGTCGGATAGGCGACATGAAGACGGAGGTGACGTGCTACGTTATCGATGCTGAACCCTCCTACAACATACTCCTGGGGCGTCCGTGGATTCATGGCAACCGGATCGTTCCGTCCACGTTACACCAGTGCTTAAAGTACGTGGACGACTACGAGCGGGTAAGAACGGTAGTGGCCGACAAACACCCCTTTAAGGGCGTCGAGAACTACTTCGCGGATTCTCTGCTATACCAGGACCCCGACCAGCCACCGGTGGAAGAACTGGAAAGTGGCAATGAGGCGGATAGCGAACCTGAATACGGTGACAGCTTAATTCTGAACGACTTTGAGTCGATTGTAATTGGTTATGAGAGTCACCATGTAACTAACGCCGGTCAGGCAGAGAAGCTTATCATGAATGAGAAATCCGACCTTGCTTATTTGTCGTCTTGCTCCTCGTCCGAAGACGACGCACCTAATAACTCATGGTCGACACTCTACAGTGAGTCTTCTCTACACTTGCCGGTATGTTCGTCATACATCTTCAAGACGCGGCCGATCGAGCCATCGCGAGCTGTATTCGTCGTGCCAGCACGGAAGAGGTATCGAAAAGACATCATCTTCGGTCGAATCGATCGCCCCCTACGCACGCTATGGGACGAATCTGAGGACGAAGACCCAGCGCCCCAGTTCTCGCAATACAGTCGAGTGGCGAAACGCATAATGAGCAACATGGGGTACGACCTCACTCGCTTGGAGGGCCTGAATTACGGCCGAGGACGCAAGACGGTCATCAAACCATCCTACGTCCCCAAAGGGAAGCCCTCAAATTACTTCAACAGGACTAGGAGAGGCTTAGGCTACTCCTCCTCCTCATCGGAGTGTTGTTTTTACGTCGACGAGGATTCCGATTACGCATGTTCAGGAGATCAGTCGTCAACAACCTCGGCCTGGGACTCCGACGTTAGCGTAAGGGATCTGTTCGATGGCCTTACAGTCAACATGGCTACAGTAGACCCCGCCGGAATGGCAGAGGACGAACGACTTCCACTTTACGACGAGACATGGGATCGCCATGTTAGCGCCCAGTGGAACAGTCGCTTCGAACAGCGCGAACCACCAACTGAAGACGAAGTCCTCCAGGTGAACATGGGTACCGAGGCGAATCCCAAACCCATATTCATCAGCGGCAGTCTGCCTCCTCAAGAAAAAGAGGATCTCATCGCCCTCGTACGGGAATACATTGACGTCTTCGCCTGGAATTACGAGGATATGCCTGGCCTGGATCCGCGGGTCGCCACGCATCGCCTCAACATCAACCCTGACGCCAAGCCAGTCAAACAACAGCAGAGGCGGTTTCGCCCCCAAATCATGGAGGCGATCGAATCTGAAGTAAAGAAGCTGATCGAATCCGGCTTCATCAGAGAGGAGCAACACCCCGACTGGGTGGCGAATATTGTTCCAGTCTTGAAGAAGAAATATATATATATATATATATATATATTAAAATTTCTAATTTAGGGATTTACTATCCATTTTCAGCATCTAAGAATAGTCTAAGTTGATACTGGTAAACAAAAATAATAAGAATTAATTAAAAACAAAAACAATAAGAATTGATTAAAAACATCCGGTTAATGGATAAAATTTTTAAAAATATTATAGATTAAAAATTATCGGCACTATATAAATTAAAGTAATTTCATATAATTTTAGTAATAAGTTAGGGTAGCCAAAATACATTCGTAACATTAATTGATAGATGTTTAAATCCATAGAAATGATAAAACACTATAATATTATACCTTAGCATTAATTGATTTTAATTTAGAAACTTTAATCTTTGACGTTAATAATATTTATAAGGTAAAAGAATACAAGGAATTACATATGGAGAAACTATTAGAATATTTAGAGATAACTTTAAAAGAATTGAGTTATTTCCATTGCAAATGGGAAAGTGATGGAAATAAATCTAAAATTCAGAAAACGTCAATGAATCACTTGAATTGGCATTAACATAAGACATATCTATTAATGAAGCACTGAATGAGTTACATTAAAAAATAATTTAATAACTTTATTCTAATCAAAGAAAAGATCTCCATGGAAGACATAAGAAAAATTAGTAAGTATTCATAAATTCCATACTGTGTTCTTCAAATTAAATATTAATATTATAATCTAAGTGAAATTGGTAATGAATAATGCAGGTATTTAGTTTAGATCTTTATGGAAAAATGACAGGGATAGAGAAAAGGTAATATTATTGAAATAACAGAAATTCTTATTGGATGCACATCAGAAGAATTCATTTTAGAGGAAAATAAAGAGATAGCTTCTAATTTATTTAAGTAATAAATTAGGAACACAAAGAATTTTATATATATGAAATTAATATTTATTCTCATTGAAATAGAAAAAAAATCAAAGTCTATATTTTGAGCAGTTTGTGTTGAACATCATAAGTACATTTGACTTCTTTGTAAAGTTAAATGAGATGATAAAAAATTAACGAGCCCAGGAAAGATAATAGCATAAAAAATACAAAATTAGCCTGATGTCATAATTGATGTAGATGATGAAGACAATACTCTAGAATTGTCCGAGAAATGATAAATGATAAACCTGAAGAAGGATTGATCTTAACTCAATAAAAAATAAAATAGAAGAAATAAAAACAATATTTTATGAATATTTTATAGAATAGTTTAATTATTTTGAGTGAAATTAGGAATCTTTAGAAGGGAGTTTCTTGAAATTTTTTTCAGTACTTTTATATTCTTATGTGGATGTTTTTATCATATAAAAGTATACTATAGTTAGCATTAATCTTTAATTTATATTTTTTTATAAAGTCTATCAATGATTAGGATTAAACTTCATATTCTCTTTTATATCGTTTTAACATACTTTAAATCAATCATTTTGCCATATTGGTTTTAAATATTCATCTTCCTTGTATAGGTTTTAAATATTCATCTTCCTTGTATAACACTATTTTAATATTTTTCACTTTGCAATGCTATACTTTCTTAAATAAAGCTTAGTTTCATATCGGTCAAAAATAATATGAAAATTTAAATTATTTTTAAATTATATTTATTTTTTGTCAATTCAAATATCAACATGAAAATTTAAATTGAGTGTATCCCATTTAAACAAACATAAAAAAATAATCGGGATGTAAGAGTTTAAAGAAAAAAATGAGCACAAATGTTCTGCCAAAAATACTTAATCATGGTATTAAATCACGTGCATTGCACGTATGTAAAAACTAGTAAAAATAAAAATAGTGAGTAACTCAGATGTTTTTCACATGAAAAAATTCTCCAATGACCCAAAATATGGGACCAACAGGGGGGACATGTGAGGTGTCTCCCTCCTATTGAATAATGAGTTGGTCATCATTTAATAAGAGAGAGACACCTCACATGTCCCCCATGTTGGTCCCATATTTTGGGTCCCTGTAGCAAAGCTCTTTCACATGACTTATAATCTGACATGGATTGATGATTTGGCAGAGGGGTAGGCAGGTGAAATAACTACCCTAAAAAAATCTCATATTGCCCTATATTGGACATATTCACCATTTGCCCAATTTTTCCTTTTTTGAACTTGGAGAACTAGAGAGGGAGGGAAAATGAATGAGCAAGAAATTGTTGTACCAAAAATTGGAGGAAGGAGTACTTGAAGAAAGTGATTTTGGCGATGATGCAGCATCGTTGAGGCAAAAAGATTTACTGAGGTTGCAGTGTTGTCAATTACGGGCAAAAGAAGTAAGAATCTTTGTACGTTCTTGACAAAAATTTCACCCCTAATCTCTTTGCAAGATTATTTTGCCTGTGAATGAACGTAAAATGGTTGAAGCCTTAAGCAGATTTGAGCATGAACTGGACCTTAAGCCTTGAGCTTGAACACGCCATTATGTGGTTCCTTGCAAGTGAAGATTAGGGTTTGATGGTTCCGTCTTCCTTTTCCGCTACTCAATTTCACCTAATTTGCAAGCTTATATTTTAGCGCCAATTTCAAAGTTTCCCCCAATTTTACCCTTATTCCGCCCTTTTTTGATTTGAAGCCTTAATTTAACTCCCCCACTACCATTGTCATGTCAGATGAGCCACATTAGCCCTCAAAAAATAGTTAAAATGTGTCATGTGACCTCATGTGACACCTCGCTGGAGTTTCTCATCGCCGATGCAAAAAAGGACCTTATTAACGTTGGAAAAAAACTGAATACTATATTGGCAAAATGGGTCAACTTATAATATCAATTTGGTAATTTAGCCCATTTTGAGGAGAATTATGTTCAGAAAAATTGGGTAAATATTGGCCCTATTTTTTGGTTTCAATTTTTCCTAGAACGAAAAAATAATCTTTAAATGAGTTCTTTGGTGGATTAAGGAGGGTTAGTTAAAAAAAAACAAGTTCCGAACAAAACTGGATCAGAATTAATCATGGCTTAGTTTTATAAGAGTTGTTGAGCAAACCCTTGGGATAAGAGAAGTGCTAAAAAACAATCTAAGAACATGGAGTCGCTTTTCTAGGCTTAAGTTATCAAGTATACATTTGTCTTTTCTTAAAATTAAGGTATCTTGTTTGTGTTATATTAAATAATATCTTTTTTAATATCGGAACTTATGTTTAAGAGGATTGCTTCGGTACTTTAAAATTAGGCATTTTTATAATTTAAAAATAGTAGAAAATTCGAAAACAGGTAGAAAAACAAAATGGACAGTTTTGTCCTTAGTATTTAGTTTAGATCATTCCTAGTATTTTTCTTTCTAAAGCATTATTCAACCTCAGTTTGAGTTCGCAACGCAGAAGAGGAGAATCCTCCCTTCTCTTACTCACTATTTTGATAAGAAAAGAGTATGGAATTTTAATAAAGCAAAAACTAATTTTTTATAGAAAATTCGTGGAATTTTTTTTCCAAAGAAAAACGTTTTAAAGGGGAAGGGGTTATTTGCACTTAAATACCCCAAACTTTTCATCATTTTAAACTTTGGTGCCCAAATTTCATTTTTGCCCAAAAAATACTCCAAAGTTCAACAAAATTTGCTTTGATACCCCAGATTTAGTTTTGCCAGAAAACACATTAATTAAATAAAATATAGCTTTAATGCCTCAGAGTCCACAAAATTTACCTTTGATATCCGAACTTTAATTTATAGTTAAAGATTGTGATACTAAAATAAAAAAAATTCATGGCTTGGATATCAAAGTAAAAAGTTATTGAATGTTGCGGTTCATTTTGGGCAAGAAAAAAAATTACATGTATCAAAATAATAAATGATTTAAGTTTGGGTATTTATTGGGCAAGAGAGTACTAAAGTTACAAATTGTGTAAACTGTGGGGTGTTTAATTGTAAATAACCCCAAGAAAAAACCTCATTTTTTGTTAAATATGTGAAGAGCTAAACATGCGTGTATCATGATATTCTAACAAACAAATCAGTTCCTACCAATTTAACATTAGTTTTATTTCCTAATTTGCCCTTATTTATACTTCCTATTTCTCTTCTTATTTATACTTCCTAAAATAACCTTTTTTTATCTAAGGAGGTGTTTGTTTAGTTGTAAGTGAAAATTGTAAGTATGAAAGTCACTTATTCTTTAGACTTCACTTGTTTGTTTTATTGAAAGTGATAGTGAAAGTGAGATCCAAAATATAGTTTACATTAGATTTTTTGCAATTTCAACATCCCCTGAAAAAAGTGCAGAAGTGATCTATGAAAGTGAAAAGCGAGGACCACATTATATTAAAAATATTATAATAATTAATATATCAGATTTGTTTTATTTTCAACAATATTTACTGTCCTCTAATTTTTCTCTCACGCCTCTTTTCTCTCCCCGGTGTATTTTTCCCCTTTTTATTTTTTACCTTCATAGTACTAATCCCACTGTTTTTCCCCGCATTTTGAATATGTCACTGATATTTGTTGCAACAGTAGTTTCAAATATGTCACTGATATTTGTTTTCATTGAAAATAAATAATTGGGTTATTTACATTTTGTAGCTTCGGTGTTCTTTGTGATTCTCTCATCTCCATTTGCAAGTATACAACAATAATTTGGTCATAATGTTAATAATACCAAGATTTTTTTTTTTCTGAAATTTTGCCAATGGGATTATACTAGAACTATCCATGATGATTGCTTAGTTTTGGGTATATATGTATTATGTTTTATTTATTTTGTTAAATTAGTGCTGATGACTACATGATCTCAGTCCTGAGTATGGTTCAAAATGGTAAATAGAGATTGTGAGTGATTTAAAGAAAAAACATGGTTTTTCAATATATAAATAAACAAAATAATGTTACAACATCATCCTCACTTTTCTACTTTCAACAATAACTTGTTTTTACAAACAAACAATGTATGTCACTTGGATGCTGACTTGGATGCATTTTCGTACTTTTAAAAAAAAGTCACTTTCATACTTTCAACTCAGTTGTAAGTAGACAAACACCCCCTAAGTGAAATTACTTTTTTGAGTGTAGAACTACTGTCAACTACCTTATCTCTCAAATTTTGGATGTGAGAGAGATTTTCAAGGAAACAAACTACATCAACTGCTTTGAAGCACCGAAGCTGTTGGCTATGTTTAATGGGACTTGGTCCAAAAAAATACAACGAGATTGGTGTTCAAAGGGGTCTCTTCCACAATAGTTTCTGTGGTCAGGGTTGTTTGTGGAAAGCTGCGTGGGCGATCAATGAAAAGGATTCATGTGAGAAAGTAAACTCATAATTAAATTTTGTCAGACTGAGACGAGGTTGGGCCCACTTCGATTCTGGAATCCTAGAAAAATTTGTTGTCGACCCGAATAATTGGCGGAATACGTAGAGGCTGGAACATAGAGTTATGTTGCATTAATGAATACAGAAGTCAACATAAACTCGGCTGTGTTTGGTGAAGGATTAGCGGAGGGGTTGAAAAGGATTTGACCTGTTCACTAACCTGCTAAATACACAATTATGATTGTGGGATCTGTTAATCCTTGTACGAAGTTTAAGACTAGTTAATTAGACATTTCGACAAGTTAACTATTCTACCGATTTAATTTTAGCTTGGCGTTGCTTGTTTTAAGGATGCTTCTGCTTATTTTTTTAGAAGCGGTCAATGATGATGTTTGGTAAAATTTATTTGTATGCTTATTAAAATTGCTTCTACTTTTAACGGTGTGTTTTTAGAAGCAATCTCATGATGCTCCTAACAATAGTTTCCGTTTTTTAGTTTATATAACATATATGGCCTTCCCTTCTTTTTTTGACTATGATCTTTAAGCACAATTTTGGCAAAACACCTAAACTGTTTTTGGAAGCAACTTTCGATATGTAATTACCAAAATTACTGTTTTTATCAGCTTATAAAAATTACTTCTAAACTACTTATGTAAGCAACTTATTTAAGATTCAGTAATACTAAACTAATAAAACTTTTAACAGATGCAACTGTGGCGGTTTGGTTTCAAAGGCTTGTGGGGACCACATGATATTGGAATTTGGTGCAGCGGATTCGTCTCCGCGTGATATCCTACAGGCCCACCCGATTTTGTCTTGTGCAGCTATATAACTCTTTGTTTCATAACCTAGGATGGCGTGCGGGGAGTTTGTTTTGGCGGCTGCGATTTTTTTTTTTTTGGCTGTGAGCGTGCATAGCAGAGAGGTTTTGCGGCTGCAGTTGAGGAGAAATTGTGAGTTTCTTTTAGGGTTTAGTGCATCCCTTTGAGAGGTATTTGTGAGGGATTTGAGAGTTTGTTTGAGGGTTTAGTTTGTGAGTGATTGTAAACCCTAGTTGTAATCTCTCCCTCTATTAGTAGATCTCCCCCCTCCTTGCCCCGTGGACGTAGGCAATTTGCTGAACCACGTAAAAATTGGTTGTCTCGCTATTTGTGTGATTTGTAATAGCTTTTAGGTTCCCTCGACGCGAAAATTGGTTGTCTCGCTATTTGTGTGATTTGTAATAGCTTTTAGGTTCCCTCGACGCGCAGTCCTAGAACTGACGAGAGAAAGAGCTAATATCCCACTTTGATGAGATATTAGGCTTCAGATTCTTGTTCCCTTTGAGAAACAAGAATTCTTATTGCGACCTGACTCTCTTGTTGTGCTGCCGAAGTGCTGCTGAAATTTCCGCTGCGCGCAACAAGTGGTATCAGAGCCCAGATTTCAGATCTAGGGTGTTTTAGAGTTTGGTGGAGGAAGATTTTGTGTGAAGCTTGGTTCTTGGAGTTCTAGGCTTCGGTGGAGATAGCATTAGGAGTTGCCATTGGAGATTTCGCTTTCCTCGTGTGGATAGGAGATCTATTTGGAATCCGATCTAGGATTCAGTTGGGTGGTTCCTAATTCTGTCAAATTTGTTCTTTCTCTACAACTTGGAGTTAGTTCGCAATGGGAGAAGAAGGTGAAAGCAGCAAATCGATGGCGAGTACAATACAAGTTGGTTTTCAGAACACCAAAATTAGTGTGGTGAAATATGACGGAAAAATCAACTTTGGTTTGTGGATGAGCGACGTACAGGATGCGCTCAATGCTCAGAATTTGGAAGAGACCATCATGGTTCACGAGAGGCCACCTAAATATGATGAGACGATATGGGAGAAGATGAATATGAACGCTTGTGGGGTGATCAGGTCCTGTTTGGAACAGGAACTGAAATATGATGTGATTGGGGTGACGTCTGCAATGAAGATGTGGGAAATTCTCAACAACAAGTATCTCACGAAGAGTGTTGAGAACAGGTTGCACTTGCTGCGAAGACTCTTCAGATTTCAGATGTCCAGAGGTACCTCACTAGCGGCGCATGTGAACAACTATACTAAGTTGTTGTCGGACTTGGCGAATATTAATGAGAAGATATCGGATGAGTACAAGGCGATTATTTTGTTGGGCTCCTTACCGGATGAGGAGTATGATACCTTTGTGCTCACTTTGTTGAACGGGAGATCTTCTATCAGCTATAGTGAAGTGAGTAACGCATTGACCAATTACGATTTTAGGAGGAAGGACAAGGAGACTTCCCGCGCTAGTACTTCAGGCGAGGCCTTATCGACGAGAGGTAGAAGCCCATATCCGAAAGGTGGTAATAGAGGAAGGTCAAAGTCAAGAAGCCGCCACCAATTAGCAAAGAACCAATATGCATTCTGCAAGGAGCAGGGACATTGGAAGAGAGACTGCCCGAAGCTCAAGGAGAAAGAGAATGGCAAGAAAAATGGCCCGAAGGCCAATGAGGTGAAGTATGTAGACGTCAAAAATCCTGAGAGATATCTCAAAACACGGCTCAAGAAAGGTCATCAAAATGTCAAAAAAGAACACAACAGTTAGACTGTCTCGCCGCGCGAGACAGTCTTACTGTCTCCGGCGAGACAGACTTTTACTGTGCCACCCACGGCAGACAGTCTTCATTGTCTCGCCGTCGGAGCAGTCTTTTACTGTCTCGCGGCGAGCAACTTTTACTGTCTCGCCCACGCGAGACAGGTCTCGACTGTTGCTTTGGTGCGAGATAGTCTTTACTGTCTCGCGTGCACGACAGAATTTACTTCGCCGGAGACAGCTTCAGATTGGTTAAAACCGCCTCTTGTAATTGCCTACACATGTGCCCACTAACTGCTTCAAGACCGTGGAAAAACGTCTGTGGCGAGAATCAGTGGTAACTACCAAAATAACGGAGTTTGAAACGTGGGAAGCAGTTAAAAACGAAACTGCCTGACGGGTTACTGTTTGCCGAGACAGCAAACACTGTCTCGCCCACCGAGACAGCAAACACTGTCTCGACAGCCGAGACAGCAAATGCTGTCTCGCGAGCCTGTTTTTCGCCAACTGTTCTTGGAGGTTATAAATATCCCCCGAAGGCCAATTTTGAAGGAGGGGCTGATCAGAGAGCATCCACAGGCTGATTTCAGAGCAGAGAGGGCAGAGTACTCGAGCTTCTGTAACTCCTTGATATTCAGGCTTTGACTTGATTTCAAGAAGAACGACTATCTTACCTTGATAAGATATCGTTTCAAGTTCTCACTTCGATAAACGAAGTCAGAATCATAAACCCCTCACGATTCGATCAGAATCTGTGATTTGGTGGTCCACGGGCTAACGCACCCCCGGCACAGGCAAAGATCCCACGCAAGCAGTGATCCAAACAATGATCCTGCGTTTGTTTCCCAAAAGTTGTAATTTTTATTTTGTTGTGTAAAATAAGTCTTATAAAAAGGCTATTTCTTTTGAATTTATTGTAATCGACTGAAGATATAATGAATTCCATGACAAAACCAACTTTTGACGCAAACAAGCTGGCGACCACAGTGGGAGCCAACGGTCTCGCTGCCGAGACCGTCGTGTCGCAGCCAATCATCAAGATCCTGGTTGAATCAACGGTCGAGTACGAGTTCGACCAAGCGAAGTTTGAGGAGTATTTGTCATCCTCATCTGTAAAGTCTTCCGCGCCTCGTAAGTGCAGGAAGATTTCATCTTCGTTAAAGTTATCAAATGCTACGGATGAAGACTCTCGTCCGATTGTTGCTGAGGATTTTACTCGCAACAGCTCTGCTCAAGATGATTCCTCCCCAATTAAGGAGTCGTTCGATCGAAGTTCACCACTGACGAAGAGGGCTCGTCAAAGGCGACGCCAACGCCGCGCTCGTAAATTAGCTAAGGCATTGGAACAAACCGATGGAGTTCGTTATTACGCGGACCTAGAGTCGAGGAGGCATCGAGTGGTTCAGTTGTCTCAACAACCAATCACTCGTATCTCTGCTAAAATAACGATGGATGAATGAACTTTTGTCAAGAGGGCTCGCTCGACCCTCAAAGAACGTATACAAAAACGTCGTACAAACGCTGCTCATGTCCGTGCTCTCTCACAACAAAGACGAGAAAGGAGGAAGGAAACGATGACCAAAGAACCACCGAAACTCTGCCAAGTTTGGATTCCAAAGTCTGGAGTTATGCAAAATCAGCATTCGGAGCCCGTTAAGACTCCATACCCGCAAGGGAGTGGTTTTAAACGTGCGACTTCCGACATAACCTTGGATCGCTCAAAGACAAAAATAAATTGTCCTGAGAATGCCAACAAGGTTTTACACCCCCAGAAGAAGACGCATTCACCAAATGATATCGTCATACCTGGGAGGTCATGCCAACAAACGATACGATTTTTTGGCAATCATACCGATGAATCGTATTATCAAGTTGGGGGTGTGAATAAATTTCGAAAAAGAATTATTCGAGAAATAAACTCTCGGTGTTCCTGTGCGCGACTCGTTAAAGCAGCATTATCAGAATGTGACTGTTTCAAACGAGAAGTCATCCCACGAAAAATCTCTGTATTATCGAAGCCTAAGCCGAGACATTTCCCCAAAAGAAAATCAGCTGCCCAAGATGATGAATTCCCTGAAGTCACCATCAACGTGGCTGATAAAAGAAAGTCTAAGCGGCATTCAAGTGACTCAAATCCCGACTTTTCCCCAGAAAGAAAAGTCAATTCAAGAATCGCCCGACGGAAGTCTCGACTCCGACCAGGAGCTATCAAGAGAATGCATGAAGGGATGTCGTCAGAGGATGAACTCTCGGACACTTGTTCTGCAATCGCTTCGGATGATACAATATCTAGCACAGGACAAACCAAAGAAGTGTTCACAATCACTTCTGATCAATTTGCTCAAATGCTTCAAGAAGCTCTAACGAAGCAACGTGAAGAAATTAGAGCTGAGATGAAGACAGAGATAGAGTTAGCTATTCAAAAGTTCAATCTGATTAACTTCACACCGTTTGAGGGGAAGAGTTCGCCGATTCAGCATTTGATTTATTTCAAGTCTCATTTGGGCATGATCTCTGGAAACGAGGCTTTAATGGTCCGGTCATTCGTTGGCATCCTTCGCGGGCCCGCCTTCGATTGGTACCAACGGCTCAAGCCAGAGAGCGTCAATTGCTGGGATGACATGGAAAGTTTGTTCCTCAGTAACTTCTTCGATGATGACACCGAAGTGTCAATCGGAACCCTTTTGGATGAGAAGCAAAAAGACGGAGAGTCTATTGATAATTTTGTCAAGCGCTTCCGTGACAAGGCAATGAATTGTAGAGATCCAGTTACAGAGGAGTTTATCCTGTAAACATACCACAATAATCTCTCCATCGATGTCCTGGAAGCCCTGGGGGTCGTACCATCCAAAACTTAGAAAGAGTTGAAATTACGTGGCGAACAAGCTGAACACTTTCTTAAAAGAAAGAAAGTTGAGAGAGGTCAACCGACGACATCCATAATTCCTGTGTACGCAACTCTCGATCCGAGGTTCCAAAAGGAGTATTCTTTCAAAGATGATGAAGCTCCAGCCATATTGGAATATCTTCTCGCCAATGATAAAATCGAGCTACCGCCTATTAAAGATCAGGAAGGTGCTAAGATGATTACAGATCCAAACTACTGTGCATACGGACTCAAAAACAGAATCCAAGCCTTAATTGACTCCGGCGTCATAACGGCGAAAGAAGTCGAGTAAAGACGACCATATTACTCCATTGGGTACACGAGTATAAACTGTTTTCCCTGACTCCGATAAGTATACGAGTATAAACTGCTTCTCCATCTCACTCCGAAAAGTATACGAGTATAAACTGCTCCTTAATACTCCAACAGATATATGAGTCTAAACTATTTCCTTTCTTTTACGGGAAGTTCCTGGAGAATGCCATGCATGGTACTTTTAAGGATAACCCGATCATATAGCTAAACATAAGCATGGTACTTTTAAGGATAACCCGATCATATAGCTAAACATAATGATAAACTCAGTTTCGCAAGAAAAAGCTGGGGGTGGATGGTTCATGTAACGGAAGTTCCCGAAAGAATGCTATATGTAATTTTCTTAGGAATAACCCGATCATTACAAACAAAGTGTTAAACACTACATCCCCACGGTGATTTACGAATATTCTTTTGCTGAGATGAGATTCGATCACTTCGTTGGATCAATCTTCCCTCTCAAACCCTCCTTTGGTCCTCAATTGATCAAACCTTATTCAGATTCTCTGAATAGAAATCCCACTTCAAATTTCCTTTGTACCAGGAGATATAATATAAAATTCTTCCTCTCCGATTCTGGGTTCATCTCTACCAACAAACAAGAGACCAGGAGATAGAATATAAAATTCTTCCTCTCCGATTCTGGGTTCATCTCTACCAACAAACAAGAGACCAGGAGATAGAATATAAAATTCTTCCTCTCCGATTCTGGGTTCATCTCTACCAACAAACAAGAGACCAGGAGATAGAATATAAAATTCTTCCTCTCCGATTCTGGGTTCATCTCTACCAACAAACAAGAGACCAGGAGATAGAATATAAAATTCTTCCTCTCCATCATCGGGTTCATCTCTACCAACAAACAAGAGACCAGGAGATAGAATATAAAATTCTTCCTCTCCATCATCGGGTTTATCTCTACCGACAAACAAGAGACCAGGAGATAGGATATAAAATTCTTCCTCTCCAATTTCGGGTTCATCTCTACCAACAAACAAGAGACCAGGAGATAGAATATAAAATTCTTCCTCTCTAATTTTGGGTTCATCTCTACCAACAAAAAAGAGACCATATCACTCCAATAGGTACACGAGTCTAAACTGTTTCCCTATCATCAACAGGAAGTTTTTGGAGAATATCACTCAAAATATTCTTAAGAATAACCTGGCTACCTCCCAACGGGTATACGAGGTTAAACTATTTCCCAAGAACTCCAAAAAAAATACATGAGTATAAACTGTGTTCCTATGAAGACTGATACAGTGATTAACAATGCGGTATCAATTTGATGACAAAAGCTGAATTCACAAGTACAAATTTCAGCTTCAATTCAGGATCTCGATGACGGTCAAGCGATGAACGCCATGCCGAAAGGATCTTAGGTATTCTACAAAGCACTGAATAGACTGAGAGACAAAGAGATCAAGTGTTGAAGCCATCTACAGGTTCTTCTATACGATCTACCCAACCAAGCATGGAAAGGATCATAAGTAATACCTATCTTATCCAAAGCATCCCAGAACTCCTCTATAAAAGATTAAGTCTGGAATACTTTGGAGGGGGTATCTGTAGGCGTCAAAAAATGCTGAGAGATATCCAAACACAGCTCAAAAGGAAGTCATCCAAAATGTCAAAAAAAAAACACAAGTATAGACTGTCTCGCACGCGAGACAGTCTTTACTGTCTCGCACGCGAGACAGACTTGACTGTCTCGCCGTGCGAGACAGTCTTTACTGTCTCGCTGGCGAGACAGACTTTTACTGTCTCGCCCACGCGAGACAGTCTTTACTGTCTCGCGGGCGAGACAGACTTTTACTGTCTCGCCCACGCGAGACAGTCTTTACTGTCTCGCCGTGCGAGACAGTCTTTACTGTCTCGCGGGCGAGATAGACTTTTACTGTCTCGCCATGCGAGACAGCCTTTACTGTCTCGCCGTGCGAGACGGAATTTACTGTCTCGCACGTGAGACAGCTTTCAGATGGTTAAACCCGCCTTTGTAACTGCCCTACATGTGGCCACTAACTGTTCAAGAACGTGGGAAACGTCGTGGGCGAGAATCACGTGGATAACTACCAAAATAACGGAGTTTGAAACGTGGGAAGACAGGAGGAGTATGATACCTTCGTGCTCACTTTGTTGAACGGGAGATCTTCTATCAGCTATAGTGAAGTGACTAACGCTTTGACGAACTACGATTTGAGGAGGAAGGATAAGGAGACTTCCCGCGCTAGTACTTCAGGAGAGGCCTTGTCGACAAGAGGTAGAAGCCCATATCCGAAAGGTGGTAACAGAGGGAGGTCAAAGTCTAGAGGCCGCCACCAATTAACAAAGAACCAATGTGCATTCTGCAAGGAGCAGGGACATTGGAAGAGAGACTGCCCGAAGCTCAAGGAGAAGGAGAATGGCAAGAAAAAGGGCCCGAAGGCCAATGAGGTGAACATTGCGAAAGGCGATGATTCCGATGATTCGTGCTTTTCTCTACTGATTACTCCGGAGGTGAACCATGTGGATGCATCAGATTGGATGCTTGATTCCGGCGCTACCTTTCATGTGACCCCTAGGCGAGACTGGTTTGCATCTTTTGAGAAAGTCGACGGGGGCGTTGTTGTCATGGGAAATGATCAATCCTGTGGCGTTTGTGGGATAGGTACCGTGCGGATTAGGATGCACGATGGAGTAGTCCGTGAGTTGAAGGAGGTGAGATTTGTTCCTCAACTGAAGAAAAATCTTATCTCAGTTGGAGCTTTGGAGACGAAGGGATTCAAGGTGACTTTCGAAAACGCTGTAGCGAAGGTTACTAAGGGATCATTGGTGGTGATGAGGGGAGTCCGCAATCGGAATTTGTATTATCTGAAGGGAAGCACCGAGATTGGCCAGGTTGCTTCGGCTATTTCAGAAGCGGACATGAGCAGACTTTGGCACTATAGATTGGGGCACACAGGTGAAAAGTCACTGCAGGCATTGTGCAAGCAGGGGCTATTGAAGGGAGCCAAGAGTGGGAAGATTGAGTTCTGTGAGCACTGTGTTCTTGGCAAGAAGACGAAGGTGAAGTTCGGGACTGCCATTCATCAGACGAGGGGCATCCTGGACTACGTGCACACAGACGTTTGGGGTCCCACCAAGACTGCATCACTTGGTGGTAGACATTGGTTCGTCACTTTTGTAGATGACTATTCTAGGCGTTGTTGGGTGTACACCATGACGAAGAAGAGTGAAGTCCTAGATTTGTTTGTGGAGTGGAAGAAGAGATTGGAACTGCAGACTGGGAGAAAGATCAAGACGTTGCGATCCGACAACGGTGGTGAGTATACTTCTGACCCCTTTCAGCAGCTATGTCGAGACGAGGGCATAGAGAGACACTTCACAGTTAGTCATACACCGCAGCAAAATGGGGTGACAGAGAGATTGAATCGGTCTTTACTGGAGAAGATCCGATGCTTATTGTCGCAGAGTGGGTTGGAGAAGATTTTTTGGGCTGAGGCACTTACATATGCGAGCCACCTCATTAATAGGCTGCCTTCATCTGCGATTGAGGGGAAGACCCCTATGGAGATGTGGTCGGGAGAGACAGCACATGACTATGACCAGCTTAAGGTATTTGGTTGCCCTGCATATTATCATGTTAGAACTGATAAATTGGAACCTCGAGCTAGGAAGGCCATATTTGTAGGATTCAAGCGTGGTGTCAAGGGATACAAGCTTTGGGATCCAGTTGATAAGAAGATTGTGCTGAGTAGGGACGTCACATTTGATAAAGCTTCTATCTTGAAGCTTCCCAGCTCTCATCAGGTGGAGAGCGACCCGACAGAGGAGATATCGTAGGTGGTGGAGATCGATGCAGCTCCACATTATCCAGATGGTACAATATCCATGCAGGTGCCGACTGACGTGACGTCAGGCGAGCACAACGGTGACACGGAGGATACGAGTACAAATGTGCAGGATCAGGGACCGACGGCTCAGGTTCAGGATTCGATTGCGGTTCGAAGACAGAGGAGAAACATACAGATGCCAGCACGGTATGCCGACACATTTGCGTATGAACTTCCGGTGGAGAGTATCGATGAGTTGGTGCCTACTATATTCAGAGAGGCCGAGCAGAGTTCGGAGGCTGATTCGTGGCAGGTGGCTATGCATGAGGAGATGGAATCTCTTCATAAGAACGATATATGGGAGCTTGTTGAGCTTCCAAAGGGGCGGAAGACAATTGGTTGCAAGTGTGTATACACGAAGAAGGAGGGCATTGAGGGCACTCCATTGAGGTTCAAAGCTAGGTTGGTTGCGAAGGGCTATGCACAGGAGGAAGGTATTGACTATAATGAGGTTTTCTCTCCGGTGGTGAAGCACTCTTCGATTCGGATTCTGCTAGCTTTGGTGGCACAGTATGGTTTGGAGTTATATCAGTTGGGTGTGAAGACGACATATCTTCATGGTGATCTTGATGAAGAAATATATATGACTCAGCCATTGGAATTCCGAGCTGCAGGGAAGGAAAAATTAGTTTGCAAACTGAAGAAATCGCTATACGGTTTGAAGCAGTCTCCTCGACAGTGGTATAGGCGATTCGATGGTTTTATGATTGGTCATTCGTACACTCGGAGCCAGTTTGATCCTTGCGTATATTTTCGCAAGTTGAAAGGAGGTGCGTACATTTATTTGTTGCTCTATGTCGATGACATGTTGGTTGCCTCTATTTCCAGGTCGGCTATAGATGAGTTGAAAGTTCAATCGGAATTTTGAGGGGAAGAGAGGATTGGATGTTTCTTTTTCTCACTTCTTCTTGTTGCTGTTGTTCCTTCCGAATGAGCTTCAGCTCTTTATATAGCCCTTGCTCTTCTTAACCGTCGCTGGTAGTCCGCAGGTGTTACACAGAAATCCCGCGTCCGTTATACGTTTCCATAACTCCCGCAACCGTTACAAACTTGTGTAAAACGTGTAAAAAATAAAACTTGAGAGGCAAAAAACTCGTGCGCGCGCGGCGTGGCGTGGCGTGTGGAGCAATAGCCCAAACAACACTAGGCCCAAAACACTAACTCAAAGCCCATTGAGATGTGAACCATTATAAACTGGTTTAGTTTATGAGCGGGACACTACAGGTGGGCAGTTATGCATTGGCTATGTTGATTCGGATTATGCCAGGGATTTGGATAAGCGTCGGTCTACTATGGGGTATGTGTTTACTTTGACCCGTGCGCCGGTATGTTGGAGATGCACCTTATAGTCTACGGTGGCTTTGTCTACGACGGAGGCAGAGTATATGGAAGTTACGGAGGCTGTGAAGGAGGCTATTTGGCTTCGAGGACTTTTGGAGGAACTTGGTATATCGCAGAGGTCCATCACTATTCATTGTGATATCATGAGTGCTATCTATTTGGCGAAGAATCAGGTTTTTCATGCGAGAACGAAGCACATTGACGTTCGTTATCACTTCGTTCGAGATGTTCTTGAAGATGGCGATGTGGAGATTGTGAAAGTCCACACGAAGGATAATCTGACGGATATGCTCACTAAGGTGGTTCTGAGCAACAAGTTTGATCATTGTCGAAACTTGTTGCACATTCATGATTGTTGAGGCCGTTGACGGCCATTTGGATGAACTACGGGCGGCTTGATTCCTTGGGCAAGAGGATACGTAGGCAACCACATTGGTGCAACTGAATTTGGTGAGACGACGCATTGGTGCTCATGTTGGTGTCGGCTCAGTTTTGGGAATACTTCGCCGAGGTGGAGAATTGTTGGATAGCAGTATTCCTAATCTATTTTGGTAACATGGAGTTATTAGGATTCCTAATCTATTTTGGTAACATGAGATTATTAGGATTCCTAATTTGTTTTGTTTTTGGTTTTA
>NC_033800.1:143854074-143934711 GCF_001876935.1 Asparagus officinalis | reverse complement strand
CTCAGACGAAGATGGTTGCCCGAAATATAAGTAAATAGTAGCTGAGAAAATTTTGAGGAAAAACGTAGCTCTCAGATGTTTTCTTCTTCTCGCTTCTTCTTGTTGCTGTGCACCTTCCGAATGAGCTTCAGCTCTTTATATAGCCCTTGCTCTTCTTAACCGTCGCTGGTAGTTCGCAGACGTTACACAAAAATCCCGCGTCCGTTATACGTTTCCATAACTCCCGCAACCGTTACAAACTTGTGTAAAACGTGCAAAAAATAAAACTTGAGAGGCAAAAAACTCGTGCGCGCGCGGCGTGGCGTGGCGTGTGGAGCAATAGCCCAAACAACACTAGGCCCAAAACACTAACTCAAAGCCCATTGAGATGTGAACCATTATAAACTTCTTGAACTTCTTCTCATTATGTGGGACTATTCACAAAAGCAAAATTGACTTTTCATGAACCAAAAGTCCAACAATGTGAACGCAAAATTATGGATCTTTTATATTTATATCCCTCAAAACTATCATATTTAAAAATTATCCTCAAATCTTATTTTTGAAGAAAAAACAACCTCTCTTCCCCTCTCTCTCTATCCTCCCTCTCTCACTCTCTCCCCCCCCCCCCCCCCCCCCCCCCCCCCCCCCATCTTTTGTCCAACATCTCCAAAAACCCTTGCCCTCTCCACCACTGAGATTCATGACATCCCTCAACAAAACTCATTTCTTGAATCTCCCTATATTCTTCATGATTTAATCATAATCTATTTCTCACATTTTACCCATCTTTTATCCATTGCTTCTCTCTGAACCCAATTGCTCTTCATGGATTCGTTCAATTTTGACAGATAGATGAGCTACGATATGGTGAAGAGCCGACAATGGGAGCTAATCATGAAAGAAGAAGAGAAAGAGGAATACAAACCAACATAAATGAAAGAAGCTTAAGAAGCATATTAGGCACAAGGATTTGTCATCAATCTTCATGACCCAACAACTAATTATAATAAATCTAATTAGGGGCATGTGACATTTGAGCATTAATTTAGGGAATGAGGTAGAATTTAATAAATCTTGTTTTTAGTTAAGAGATTGGGTTTGGGGGTTGGCGTGGGGGGTTGATTTTAAGAAAAAACAAGATTTGTGGGTAGAATTTAATAAATCTTATTTTAGTTAAGGAACTACGGGCGGCTTGATTCCTTGGGCAAGAGGATACGTAGGCAGTCTTTTAGATGCAGCCGGTTTGGATTTTGATGGGGGTGAGATTGTTTGGACTATCGTTCGGGTTCCCGACTTGTTGTCGCATGAGTGGGACATGTGGTTGCTTTGGTGTCAGCTCAGTTTTGAGAAAACTTCACCGAGGTGGAGAATTGTGGCGGTTTGGTTTCAAAGGCTTGTGGGGACCACATGATATTGGAATTTGGTGCAGCGGATTCGTCTCCACGTGATATCCTACAGGCCCACCCGATTTTGTCTTGTGCAGCTATATAACTCTTTGTTTCATAACCTAGGATGGCGTGCGAGGAGTTTGTTTTGGCGGCTGCGTTTTTTTTTTGGCTGTGAGCGTGCATAGCAGAGAGGTTTTGCGGCTGCAGTTGAGGAGAAATTGTGAGTTTCTTTTAGGGTTTAGTGCATCCCTTTGAGAGGTATTTGTGAGGGATTTGAGAGTTTGTTTGAGGGTTTAGTTTGTGAGTGATTGTAAACCCTAGTTGTAATCTCTCCCTCTATTAGTAGATCTCCCCCCTCCTTGCCCCGTGGATGTAGGCAATTTGCCGAACCACGTAAAAATTGGTTGTCTCGCTATTTGTGTGATTTGTAATAGCTTTTAGGTTCCCTCGACGCACAGTCCTAGAGCTGACGAGAAGAAGAGCTAATATCCCACTTTGATGAGATATTAGGCTTCAGATTCTTGTTCCCTTTGAGAAACAAGAATTCTTATTGCGACCCGACTCTCTTGTTGTGCTGCCAAAGTGCTGCCGAAATTTCCGCTGCGCGCAACAGCAACAAATATATATGAGCTAAATTACCAGATTATAAAATTTAGTGGCACCTCTATACCACTGAGACCTATTTATTAGCACCAGCGATAATAAGGCATATTTAGTGAGCCTCAAATCAACATTAAGGACTATCCGATCGCCGGCGGTGAAATGTGTGCTGTTAAAAATTAAAACAATTATTATAAAACTGAAAATAAAAGAGTTAGAACACCAGGCCTGAACGGGTGCAGTCGTGATTCACTATCCTAGAAGATAGAGGACCCGCCTTTCGCCCTGGCGCAGTCGATCCTCACCCCCTAGCTGTAGAACAGTCGTGTAATCACTGCCCTAGAAGATTGAGAACCCGCCTATCGCCCTAGCGCAAATGATTCCTCCCCCCCTAGCGGTAAAAGCCCTCAGAAACGGCCGGCCTCTGTACTCGGGCGCGAGTAGCAAAGCTTCTGCTCAGACGAAGATGGTTGCCCGAAATATAAGTAAATAGTAACTGAGAAATTTTTTGAGGAAAAGCGTAGCTCTCAGAATTTTGAGGGAAAGAGAGGATTGGATGTTTCTTTTTCTCACTTCTTCTTGTTGCTGTGTTTCTTCCGAATGAGCTTCAGCTCTTTATATAGCCCTTGCTCTTCTTAACCGTCGCTGGTAGTTCGCAGACGTTACACAAAAATCCCGCGTCCGTTATACGTTTCCATAACTCCCGCAACCGTTACAAACTTGTGTAAAACGTGCAAAAAATAAAACTTGAGAGGCAAAAAACTCGTGCGCGCGCGGCGTGGCGTGGCGTGTGGAGCAATAGCCCAAACAACACTAGGCCCAAAACACTAACTCAAAGCCCATTGAGATGTGAACCATTATAAACTTCTTGAACTTCTTCTCATTATGTGGGACTATTCACAAAAGCAAAATTGACTTTTCATGAACCAAAAGTCCAACAATGTGAACGCAAAATTATGGATCTAGATTGTATACCTATCTTGCAAGAATATAGTTGTTAATTATTTTTAATTGGCATTTAATCGGATTAGATTAGCATAATACCCTAATCACCCCCCTCTAGGGTCTAACAGATGGAACGTGCGCCATAACGATGATATCCAAGGAGGTGGAGGCAAGTTGATGAAGAAAAGCTATCTAAAGAGCAACATATACAAGAGGAGCTTCATCAACAAATCAGCAAATATCGAGCCTCAAGAGTTGTATACATATGTGGGCAATATTTGTATTTTCACTTTCTCTCTAGATCATAATGTAGGTAAGAATTAACGTAGATAACTTTTGAAGCACTTAGGGATCATTCACACACACTTGTGTTTTTAAACATTTTACAAAATAGTGAGTTTTTACAAATGGTAATTGAGATTTTAAAAATTTCTTCTCAAACATGTTTGTTTTCATGTTTATAACCATTCCCCAAAATTTTACTTTTTTTAGAGTTTATTTGTTATTTTATTATGAATTTACAAAATCTGATTTCCAACTTAAAACCTGTGTCTGGAAGTATCTATTTCCGATCGACCGGGTCATACTCGTTGGTTGATAGGTCAGGAGGTCTGTTTACAGACCTTGCAGACAATCGGTCATCAGTCGACCATAACACAATGTTCGGTAGACCGATTGCGTAGGTTCAGTCGACCGATATAACATTGTCGGTCGACCGAACGAGCTCAAGATTTTCTAGTCTGCCAATAGTCATCTAGTCAGTCGACTAACCATGGTCTATCGGTCGATTGAAAGTACTGTAACAGTCAAATTTTCAGACTATGGGATTTTGGGGATTTTGTTGGTTTTGGTGATTTTCTTGGGTTTTAGGCTATTGTTTTATGTGCCTATATATATCTTCCAGCCCCCATTTGTTCAGTAACTAAGCAAGCAAGAAAAGATCCTTGAGTTTGTGTTTTTGTGTGTTTTGAGCTTAATCTTTCATCTTACTCAATTTTAGTTTTACACTTTCAAATATATAACCCCAAGCTTCATTTGTCATCTCTTAATCCTTGCTATAGGATTGCTGTAAGAGAGATCTCTTCATCTTATTGTATTATGTGGAGAGCTTGATCTCGAGGAGATCATTGTGTGGATTGCGAGATCTCGAGGAGATCATTGTGAAAAAATTTTAGCTTCCAAACCGGGTGTGATTAGTGGATTACCATCGGGAGAGGTGGTCGAGGACGTAAGTCGTGAGGACCGAACCTCGTGAACATATCTCTCTCTTATTTATTACCATAGTTTAAATTTGTTTATGGTGTTAGACTAAATTTCATTAATTACACATTTATTGTTTGATTACCTTATTCACCCCCCTCTAGAGTAATTTCATTTGGTATCATAGCAAGGTCTCTACATTTAATTAGGTCGAACCACCTTAGAGTAAAGATCCAAATGGATTCAAACATAAATATGCATATGCTTGAAGGTCAATCAACTACTAGACCCCCTTTATTTACCGACAATAATTTTGCCTATTGGAAAGCTAGGATGAGAATTTATTTGCGATGCATTGATCTTGACATCCTAGAAATAGTAGAGAGGAAATATGCTGAAAAGCCTAGCAAAGACATGACCGAGCATGACGATATTTAGCTAACTTTAATGTTAATCCATGAATGCCTTGATTTGTGGACTCACTCCAAATGATTATAATAGAGTCTCCACGTATGAAACCGCACACAAAACTTGGGAGAAACTATGTATCACTCATGAAGAAACTCCTCAAGTCAAGGAGTTCAAAATTAGTAGCCTCATGCATGAATATGAGTTATTTAAGATGCTTCTAAATGAGTCAATTGATGCCATGTTTTGTCGATTTTACTAATATTGTTAATGAATTACATGGCCTTGACAAGGTGTTGGAGAACCAAGAGAAGAACTATAAAATCCTTCGCTCTCTAATGCCGGCGTGGGAGCCCAAAGCTACGGCTATTGAGGAAGCCAATGATCTTACAACGCTTAAACTTGATTGCCTATTGGCAAACTCAAAGTTCACGAGAAGAAGATCAAGGAGTAGGAGGAAGAACCCCAATGAACAAATGAAGATCCTTCCTAAAAGATGAAGTCAATAGCTCTCAAAGGAGTAATTAAAAGTGACTCCTCCTCATTCGATAGTGAGATTGATGTCTCCAAAGAAGTGGCACATCTCTCATGGAGAATATCAAGATTGGTAAGAATGAATAAAATTTTTAAAAACAACTATTCTAACAATTTCCCCTCTCATGTAGGTAAATACTTTGAGTGCCATGAGCCGATACATATAGTAAGGGATTGTCCCAAGATAAAAAAAATACATGAAGTTGTAGGCGTAAAAAATTACCTATAGGTTCCCATACGTAGCTCTTGATAGAGAGAAGGTGATAAACATAATCATCCAAGTTGAGGAGGATTATCTGTTATCATACAAAAGCTAACGAGCACATGAAGTGAGTTGGCATAGCATGCAAATCAACGGGACAACGAAATAACAAAGAAACGACTCGATCGGGTGCTATGTTTTGCCCAAAAAGATGGAGAACTACTCATGTATCGTGCACTCTTTGTGTGTTTTGTCCATAGGAAGTTGTAGGTCTCTTCTCTGACTTTCCAATGCATTTTGAATCACGTCATTACATAAGTGTTAAGCTAACCCCTCAAGACAGATAAAAATGACGGTTTATTAATACTCTTTTTAGAAGGATTAAGAGTTATCCCATTGTTTATAAAGATAACGTTACTCCCAAACACTAGAATTAATCACAATGCTAAAATAAAACTTATTTAGTGAGTTAATTATTTAGTCTTTCGGGTTATCGAATGGGCTAGTTACGTTAACCTTCTCCTTGATCTCTCTTCTTTAGCCCTTTACCAAACATAGGCTAAGAGAAAGCAATGCTCTGGAAGGGCTAGATATGAGAGAGGTGTCGATTTAGTGCGAGATTTAGTGCTGGCCAAAAAACTTTACTGTTCAAAACTGTGTTAGTAGATTGGAGTCCGTGAACACCTTTCGCTTTAGTGCCATTTGGATAACCAGGGCTTTGTAGAGTTTAATGCTTATGTTACCATGCATCAATTGTTTCGTGGAGATTTATGTGCACGGTATGATTCAGTGTGGGCAAATTTAGTTGGCAAGCTTTAAAATCATGCAAAAATATTACACTCAGCAAACAGAAGCGCACCAATGCCAAACGTTTCCAATTATGATGTGCCTATCATGGCAAATAAATGCAATCAAGCTTTCATTTGCCAATCACCGGTTTTTTTCATCAAAGTTTCGAGGAAAACGGAGACCAAGCTAAAAAGAGTGAAGAAATTAATATATGATTTCAGTCCTTTTTTTTCAGATAATAAAGCTACCGGCAACCGAATCCAAGATTGTGGGAGCCATACTGAAACTCCCCAACCATCCGGGACACCCGCATTGCTCTATGATTTCAATTTTTTATGCAAGGGAAATCCGCTAATAGTTTCCTTTTGACAATCCGGTTAATCCAAAAACGGTCAGCGTGATAATATCAAGAACGGTTACTTGATTTAGGACTGCAAACAATTCACCCCCCTGTTTTTTTCCTTCCCAGCTGGTAAAAAAAAAAAAAATAATAAAAATAAAATAAAATTGTCCACTATTTGTTTTGGGTGTGGTTCCGGGTCATCTCTGGACCTGACCCGGGCCCAGCCCAGTTTTGATCTCGACGCCATCGATAAAATCCCAATTTCTCTCTCTCGCACTTTCTCAAGGCATCATCCGAAAACCCTAAAACCAGAAGCAAAAGGGCAAAGAGAGAACGGGAGAAGAAGAAGATGGATAGGGTTCCAGAGAGAGATCGCGACAAATCAAGCCACAGATCCCGAGATGATCGCGATAGAGAGCGAGACAGCAGCAGATCCGACGCCAGAGATCACCACCGCCATCGCGAGCGCGAGCGCGAGCGAGAGCACAAGCACCGCCACCACCATGGCGATGATCACGACGAGGATCGCCGGAACGGATCCAAGCGCGAGCGGTCCCTCGATAGAGTTAGGGATTCGGTTGAAAGGGAGAGGGTCAGGGATTCTGTAGAAAGGGATAGGGTTAGGGATTCTGTAGAAAGAGAGAGGGTTTCGCACTCGTCGAGGAAGAGGAAAGATCACGATTATGATTACTGTGACGGTGATGAAGAGAATGGGGATAAGAAGCGGGCTAGGGCTTCGGATGATCGAAAGGAGAGGCGGAGGTTTGAGGAGGAGAATGGGGATTACAAGGTGAAGGATGAGGAATTGAGCGATGTTGAAGGTAGTAGGAAGAGGAAGAGAGAGGGGAGGAGGTTTAGTGACAGTGTTAAAGTTAAAGAAGAGAAAGAGGGCCGAGACGAAGCGAAGAGTGTAGGTAGGAAGGAGAGTAGAGTGGAGAGGAGGTTTAAGGATAGGGTGAAAGAAGAGGATTTTGGAGGTGAAGAAGAAGGGAAGAAGGCAAAGGATAATTTGATTAATGGTGACAGGAGAGTGTCCTTTCTCATTTAAAAAAAAATAAACTTGTGATATTTGTAATGCGTTTAGTTATATATTTTACATGTCAATTTCTATATCATACAAAAGAAATTCAAAACTTGGAATTGCCGAGGGAAATAAAAAAACACCATCTGCTAAAGTGCCAACAAAGTAGTTTGTTTACTTTTATCCCTTATGCATGTGTATAATATTTGTAGTACTACATCAAGAAAAGAGATGAGGCTCATTGGTGAGTTGAGAAGTGTGCTTGACATTACATCGACATCCAAAACAAGATTGGGTTAAATGTGATCTAGGCAGCTTGGCAATTCCAAAACAAGATTGGTCTAGGACTAGTTTTTGCTTAACTAGGCTAGATTTGGTCTTATGTAGGGGCTGGTCCAAAATATAAGGGCTAGAAATTGAACTTAAAAAAACTAGATCACATTTGTCCTGAGTTCTGCCAGACTAAAAACTAGCTTTTGGACCATGCTTATATCCACTAAAACTAGTTCTTAGGAGTTGCCAAACACAGTAGGATCTAATTCATGCCTATGTAATTCTACATGATGAAAGCTGTAGGAGTGTGGCAAGACTTAAGTATGAAAGAAAAGGTTATCTATCATTTAGCAAGTGCCAGACCCTATTATGTTATATGTAATAGAGTTTGTTCTGTATCATCTTCTTGAGATATTGGTTTCAAGCTTTTATCACATTCTAATACTCTTTGATATTTCATGAAGCATGCGCCTTGCATCCTTTGTCGTATCTCACTTTATGGAAGCCAAATCCGAATTTTACGATGCGCTTTGTAGAAAACATGTATTAATTTTGTCTATTGGTTAATTAAACCAAACTCTTATAGATATTTTTATCAGATAATGTTAGATGTGCCAAAACAAGCATGAAGAAAGAGGGCAACCTAGTAAAGCTTAGAGATTTTTTAAAGAAGTGTTAACTTTTTGGTCCAATCTAGGAATATGATTTTTTATGTCATTATTTGTAATCATGTCTGAGAAAATTGTATTTCCTTCATTGGTGGAATATGTATCAGATCACTTCAAATCTAAGTTCATTGTTTGCCATATTCCTGTTCTCTTTCATGTCCACCTGTTTGAGGTACTTGTTGAATGCTAGTGGTTTGTCATGAATGTTTGATTGTTTCTTCGCATTTATAGAAGTAGTGCACATTTTATTGGCCTGGTATTTAAGTTGGTTGGTTTCATGTTGTGATCAGCAGTTCTTTTAAAGAATTTATGTATCTCAGTAACTTTTGTGTTTAGCGTAATATTTTATGTGGCAAAGTTTTAATCGGTAACTTCTCTCCATATGGCCATGCTTTCATTTTGATAGGAAAAGGCTCACAGGACGATGATGATACTGATCCTGCATACAACCTCTAGTAGCTAACCTGATGTCAATTTAAAATAGCTTTCTGTGAGAGTATAGCCTGTTTAGTTTATGACATCTTTTCAGTAAAATAACTTACGTGTTCGACAAATGTGACGTTGTTTTCTTTTATTAACTTTTGCATTTCTTTGTGGGCCTTCCAGGTTGTTGCTCAGGAACCGCTTACTGTGGCATCAGAGGTCTCCATGACCCCTGCAGCTGCTAGTCATCCCCTTCGTACTAAGGTATCTTCAATTACTACCACCAATGAAAATGAGGGAGTTAGTATTATCAGATCTGATGAGGTTACTGGAAAATCTAGTACAGATGGGACTACTACTTCAGTTGCTGGCAAAAGCGGCAGTCTGTCTCTTGATGCTTTAGCCAAAGCTAAGAAAGCTTTACAGATGCAGAAGGAATTGTCTGAGAAGCTAAAGAAGATTCCTACGGTAAATATAGTCTAAGAAAATAACTCTTTAGTTTTGTTTTTTTATAACCAATTAATCTTCATTGTTTGCTTCACAGCTAAATAAGCTTGCTAGTACAAGCAACTCGCAGGTAGCATCTAATAGAGAAGGGAAGAATGTTACTCCAGCAACGACTTCCATGACCTCAGTTCAGTTAACGTCAAGCTCTGCAGGTTTACCTGTTGGTGCTACTACCACTGGCACAGGTACCCTTTCTGGGCTTGCAAACCAACCAGCAATTGAAGCAGTGAAGCGTGCTCAAGAGCTCGCGGCAAAGATGGGATATCGTCAGGATCCAGAGTTTGCCCCTCTTATAAATATGTTTCCTGGATCATCAACAGTACCTGAGATGGCAGCACCTCGACCTTCCAAAGTTCCTGTACTGCGATTAGATGCTCAGGGTAGAGAAATAGATGAACATGGGAATGTCATTAATATGCCTAAGTTGACAAATCTCAGCACGTTGAAGGTATTATATTTCTTGCTAACGCTCTTTATAACTGAATACTTCAATTCACTTATAATTTTTGTGGAAAAAACCAGGTAAACATCAACAAACAGAAGAAGGAAGCATTTCAAATATTGCGACCAGAACTTGATGCTGACATACAATCAAATCCTCATTTTGATGAGAGAATGGGTCTTAACAAAACCAAACTATTAAGGCCGAAAAGGATGTCTTTTCAATTTGTGGAGGAAGGTAAATGGGCTAAACAGGCAGAGATCACCAAAATTAAGGTACAGCCATTACTAAAATTATCTGTTCTGACATTGAAATGTTATCTCATATACCTTTTTATTTATACCACAACCTTTCGATGTCAGAATCAATTTGGTGAAGCACAATCCAAGGAGCTGAAGGTGAAGCAATCACAGCTTGCTAAGGCAAAGGCCGAGCCTGATGATAACCCAAATTTAATTGCCATTGGTGAGAGGGTTTTCAAAGAAAAAAAGAAGGATGAGATACCCGAAATTGAGTGGTGGTAAGTCCCAACTATTTATCATAATCCTTTTTGTGTTTCCATTACTGTTTTTTCTGATGTCATATAACTGCAAACAGGGACAAACCTCTCTTACCTTCTGGATCTTACACTGACGATGCTGAAGAAAAACTGAACATGGAAAAGATCACGATATACGTAGAGCATCCTCGTCCTATTGAGCCACCAGCAGAGCCAGCCCCGCCACCACCACAACCCCTCAAGCTTACAAAAAAGGAGCAGAAGAAACTGAGGACTCAACGCCGCCTTGCAAAGGAAAAGGACAGGCAGGAGATGATTAGGCAAGGTCTACTAGAGCCTCCCAAGCCTAAAGTCAAAATGAGTAATCTCATGAAAGTCCTTGGCTCCGAAGCAACTCAAGATCCAACAAGGTTGGAAATGGAAATTCGCAGTGCTGCTGCTGAGCGTGAGCAAGCTCACGTCGATAGAAACATTGCTCGAAAGGAAACTCTTTGAGGATCCAAACACTTTGGAAACCCTAGTTTCTGTTTACAAAATTAATGACCTCTCTCATCCTCAAACACGCTTCAAGGTCGATGTGAATGCTCAAGAGAATCGCCTCAGTGGATGTGCTGTGATATCTGATGGCATCAGTGTTGTTGTTGTTGAAGGTGGTAAGAAATCTGTTAAGAGGTATGGAAAGCTGATGCTGAAGAGGATAAACTGGGCAGCTGCTGTGAGCAATGATGATGATGGAGATGAGAATGCTGATTCTGTAGTCAATAGTTGCTCTTTGGTTTGGCAAGGGAGTGTTGCGAAGCCTAGCTTTCATAGATTTCTTGTTCATCAGTGTAGAAGTGAAGCTGCTGCTAGGAAAATTTTTGCAGATGCTGGAGTTCCACACTATTGGGATCTTGCAATTAATTTTTCTGATGATCTTGACGCTTAAAAGCTTGCAATATTGCTGGACTATCTTTTATTTTTTGCACTGCATGGAGAATAAGTATCTCAAGAGCTATATCCTTAAGACATTGATCCACTGTGATGCATAAAACTAATTTTCTACGTTTCTTTGCCTCGCTATTCTCGGGTATGAGATTTTTGTTAGCTTATTGTTTCGAAAGGCACTTACCGCAGATCCTGATCAATTAAGTGTAGTTGAGGATGGACAAGGTGTACTGGTTTTATGATGACTATTGCTTGGGCTTATATTAAAGGACCTGGTTGGAGATAACTTGCTACATTCAGAAATTACTGCCTGTCTCATGTACGCTCAACTTATAAGCTTTCGAACTGTCAATCCTTAGTTCGTTGTATAGCGTATTTAGTAGTGATAAGCCTGTATTGTATTTGCTGCGGTGCCAGTATGTAACGAGGCAAGCTGTAGTCGAGGTTAAAGGCCTGTTATCGATTGCTATGTGTTATGTTTTTGTTTGTGTTCTGTTGATCAACCGAGTTTCATTTTTGTTGGTAAGAGGAAATTGAATGCTTCATTTCTGTGTTTTCTTTACCGTCTTTTATCATTCTTTTGGCTTCTCTACTGCCCGCAATGTGATATTGCCTTGTGAAGAGCTCTGGTCATCGACTTGAGTTGTAGCTTTACTAAATGGATATTTAATAGAATTCTCTCTTATGATGAAAAAAACACGATTGGTTATGAGTCTGACGCTAAGCTCATGCAACTCAATTTGGGGAAAAAAAGTGTGATTTACTGTGACTTTTACGCTAAATTCTCGGAATAGGATATCTGTTGTGAGGGATGCGGAGTACTTTAAGGTGGGACTGCAGAGACGCAGAATGCTGCTGCTGAGAGACAGTCGGGAAGCCCGAAGGAGGGCGAGAGCGACGGAAGAGAGCTTGGTGCTTGCTTTGGAAGGGATAGGGATCAGTACTGATGAAGAAAAGAACCGGAAAGATTCTGGCAGTGGAAGGTAGAGAGCTCGTATTATATATAGATGTGTTCGTTTTCTTTACCGGTGCCTTTTTGTTCGATGTTAATTGAGGATATTTTCTTTTCATATCAATTAGCTTAAGTTGATTTGGTTGATAATAAGTGAAAAATTGTTTTATCCTCCAAGTGGTGACTATGACTAGAACTCGACCAACTTTAATCGAGCTCGGTTAACCTGCCGTCACAATCTGTTGCGATTTCGTGAGATTCTCTTACTAGGTCACATGTGATCCGTATATCTTCCAGAAGTTAAGGAGAGCAGGTTACGTGGTAAGTACAAAGTGTTATACACAGAGGTCCCATGGTAACATTTCTCTAACTGAACCCAACAATTTTTATGAGACCCCGTTGTTCTATTGTGTAAGCGAGAGGTTGGAGAAGGTGCTCGTTAACGCAGCGCGGAAGTGATAAATCTTAGAATCCACCAATTGGTGTTTTCTGGATAAAAAAAAAACAATCTTCGAATCCACGAAGAGATAACATCGAATCCAAGAAAAAATATAAAAGAGAATTTTATTGATAAAAATGATCTCGTCCATGATGTTTACAATTCTTCTTCTTAAATAGAAAAACAAAGTCTACTCCTAACAAAAATAAAATTCCTAAGAGAAATAAATAATTTAAAACTACTTAAAAGACTCCTAATAATAAAAGAAATAAATCAATCCTAATTAAATAAAAATTGATTTTATTTTTAAATCTAAATTGACTCTAATTTTATTACTAAAAATAAACTAACGACTGATTGTTTCTAAAATCGTGGAAAAACGGGTGTTAATGATGGGACTGTGGGATTCTGCCAAACTTATTGATTATGTCTCGTCGAGATAGGCGATTTTCATATATAATATGTTAGAATTCGCCTTCCAGACTGGGAGATACGGTTGTTTCTCTACGACTAGTCAATAATTCATCTGTATCTACATCTGACTCGTGAATGTCCCACTTTTTCATAAATTTACTTGTTATGCATCCTACATCAGTCTCCCTTTGTTGAAAGAAGCTTGACCCTGAGCTTATATTTATTTGAATAGCAGCTTCCTTGATAAACACTTTCCTTCTCCTTGCATCGATCATCGTCCGCCTTATACTTAGCATTGATTTTTTTTCTATCTGTTCTTTTACCTTCTTAGCTAGGGCTTCTTCAGAATCAAACTTTTAAATGAATTTTTTCCACATTATTTTAATGTGACTTACAGCATGTGAATCTAAAGATAACTTGAAAAAATCCCCCAATTTAGTTCATTGTTAATTTTTATATTCTTGTGCCTTCAGTTTCATCTCAATCTTGTTAAAATCATTGGCAATCCTTATATTCAGAAAAAAAAATTTCTTGCACTCCATCTCCTTTGTTTTGGGCCCTCCCCTAAGTAGTTCATACATATCATTAATTGTCGTACTTTCTATTTTATCATTTTTCCACATCAGGACAATATCAATATGTGCAATATCGCTCACAACCTCTTTAAAAATATCATGCATAATAGCTACCTTCACTATTATATCACCATCAGTATCATGAATCTCATGCATAACGAGTGTTTGTACATTAGGAGGAATTTCAGCAGGGGCAGGTTTTTCCTTTTCCAATTACAACCAAGGCATATACCTCTTCAGATTGCTTCAAGTCTTCGGCTAAAGTCTTGTTGTCTACCACTATAAATTTCTTCTTCTCAGTAGTCTCTATCATGAATGATTCCTTTTCTTGAAAAGACATGAGTATAATTCCATGTCCATCCTTCTTGAAGACATAAACATTGTCTCTACTTCTATGGGTGGCACAAACATCTATCTTAACCACATCACAAAATACCTCATCAACATAATAGCCTATAGAAAAAGGTACTCGACATATCATATCGTTCTGCACTTCATTGCCCTTGCAAATCCAGTTGATCGAACACGGGGTGTGGTGTTTCTCTGTCTTCAAGCCTAACTTCTCCACCAAACGCTGAGAGATAAGATCTTTCTTCTATCACTGTTAATAATGACATCACATATCTTCTACATCACGGTGCATCTCTAGCCGAAACTATTATGCTTTTTGAAAATACCCTAGAGGGGGTGGCTAGGGTAATATGCTAATCTAATCCGATTTAATGCAAATTAAAAACTTATTAACAAAATATCCTAACAAGAGAGATATACAAAAGATTATATGCAAGGATATTAGACTAAGTATGAAAATAAACATAAATAAGATAAAACAAGATAGGCAATGCAAACACACGATATGATCACGGAGTTCGGCCACTCTTGACTTACGTCTCCGCTCCCCACTCCCGAGGAGAATCCACTATCACAATCGGGATTTTAACGTTCACCCAAAACGTTTACAACTTCACACAATTTCGATTTTCTAGCTCACCGAAAACTTTCACAACTCACACTCTTGCAATCACACTTTATAACCTCTAAGTGTTGGTCTCTAGCCCGTGTCGTCTTCCTCAAGTGCTCGGATTTACAACATCTCTTTAGGCTTTACTACCAACGTCACTCCTCTTGGAATTGACCTCGTCTCTCACCACACACTTCTCTTGGTGTATAAATATATTACAAAATGATCTCACAATGAATGCTCAATTACAAAGTTTTGTTCTCTATAATAGATGAGAACTCAATTTAGCTCACTGTAAGGACCATGAATTTTAATACTAGTTAAAATAATTTTTTAGTATTTTAAAATATTTAATTATGATTTTTAAAAGAGTATTTATATTTTTCTTGAATTTCTATAATTTTCTATGATTTAAAGTCTAAGTTTTATATTTATTTAAATGATTTAAATATTTATAAATTTATTTAGGGCAGTAAATATTTATGAAATTTATCCTTTGTGTTACCGATACTATTACATATCATTTTGAATAATATGTGGTATTATTATTATTACGTATATTTTTGTATAATACGTTGTATTATTAATTACGTATTATTTGTATAATTTCTTGTATTATTTCTATTGTTGCGTATTATCGGTCGTATTAGTACAACTGATACGTTTTACTGTGTATATAATTATCCCATAATTATATGATTTTAAATGTAAGTAAATATATTATTATTATTAATTATTTCCGTTTAATTGTACAATATGGGTATATTTCGACTATTTCGTATCAACTGTTGTATTAGCTCAACATGTACGTATTTATTTGTAAATAATTATTATGTAATTAGTTTAATTTTTAAGTGCCCGAAATTATTTATTATAATTATTTTTGTTTTAAACCCTAACCCAAACCCTAATTATATATATATATATACATCTTTTTCTCTCTCTCCCTCTCTTCTTCCCCAAAAACACCCGCCCCTGACTCTTCTCGTTTTCACCCCAAACCCCTCAGCCGGCTCCAGCCCCTCGTCAGCCGCCTCCGACGCCCTCTGTCGACCCCAACTCGCCACGTTGCCGCGCAGGCCGACCGGCCTACAACATTGCCAGTCAAGCTCCATCGCTCCAGCCAGTTCTCCTCCGCGCCACCGGCACACAACATGCCCTTTCGTTTTGACGCCTCACAGCGCGGCCTTCCCCCGCCTTCCCTGTGTGGCCGGTCAGCGACGCGACCACGGACGAGCAGCGGAGTGTTATCCATGCGTGGTTGCGTGTCGAACAACCCCTCCTACCAATGCGATCCCTGCTCCTCACCGCCTTTTCGCTCGTTCACGTGTTCATCTTGATCTCGCTGATAGTCACCCACCGAGGTTGAACTTTATACGAGCTTCCGCCAGTCGCTTGCCCGGTTTCGAGAGACACCATCTCGGTGCGCGTGTCCGGACCTCGCAACCGCCTGATCCGTGCCTCATGTCGACTGCCGTTTAGTCTCATTTTCGCATAACGGGCCTCGGTATGACGCCACCGGCCGTCGCCGTCGTTGCTTTACAAAGCCTTGCAGCCCCTCCTCCTGGACCACGCCACGTCGGCGTGCATCCAACCGACCGCCGTCGTCGCTGCAGTCCGAGCCCTCCTCACCGTCATGCACCACCGACACCGTCGCCTCATCCGCGGGCCGTAGTCTCACACGTCAGTATCGATTCGTTCGATGAAACCCCAAGGCAAGATCCAGATACTCTCTTGACTTGTCATTCAATTCTTAGATTTGTTGTGAATTAATTAGTTGCTTGCAAGATCCCGCATCTCCTTGTTATTTCAATAATTATTAATTATATGTGTAGATTAGTTGTAATATGATTATCTGTGTGGGTTGTTTGTTGAATAATATTGATTAAATCATAGTTGTGTGATAAATAGTATTTTAGGACAAATATAATAAATTAAAGAATTTATTTTGGGTAATAGAATTATTTTAGATTAATTATAATATTTTTAGAATCTTTGTCGTGGAAGGAAATTATTTTAGAATGATAAATGCTTTTAAAGAAGTTATTTTGGAAAAAGATTATTTTTGTATTATGATCGTGTGATTGATAGTTGAAGAACACGACGTTTCATGTACATTGACACTAACATGTTGATACTGTTATTTATACTCACTCATGTCATATATGCACACCTGATTTCATCGCTAGCTTATATAGTCATGTTCATCATATGATTTGCATAAGATTAGTTGTATTTATTTATTATTTCTTGTTTTGTTGAGAACCGTTAGTAGTTCATGTCCTTAGTTGCCTAGCGTGTCGTGTACAAGACCATGATACCTGTGTATTGTTGACTTAGAAAACAAGAAGAGTTGAGATGGGAAGGTCTGGGTTCATGTTATCGGATATGTTGTTTATTTCCAGGCTCGCACCAGTGAATCGTTTTGCACTGGGGTGGGTCTGAGGAGCAGTGATCGGATATGTTTATTGTTATTTCCAGGCTCGCACCAGTGAATCGTTTCGTACCGGGGTAGGTCTGAGGAGCGATGATATTGTGATTATTGATTATTTCCAGGCACGCACCAGTGAATCGTTTTGCACTGGGGCGGGTCTGAGGTACTAGTGAGATGTGGTTGTTAACCAGATATCCGATAATGTGAACTTTGACTCTGTGTGAGATGTGAACCAGTGACCTGTTATAAGATGGCTAGTTACATGACCTCGTTTCTTGGCTAAGTATGAGTTCTTGTGAGATGTATTCCAGTTGTGTTTCTTTTCATACATAGATCGCTGTTAATATTTAATTATCTACAATTTGAGACATATGGTATATACATGAGGGTTTCCTTATTTGGATTATTTCGCTCGACGTACTACGTCTCGAGTTGTAGATTTTTAAGTATTAATTCCATCTAGTTGTATGACCTTGTAATTTGGATGATTTCTGATCGCTAGCTGCATGATCGTCTTGTTACTTGATTGATTTTTTCCCGTTGCATGTTTTTTTATCATTTCTGTTGTTATATCGTTTTCGCATTGGGTTTTCGTTTGCTCTATTTGTTTTGTGGGGTCTTACCGTGTGCCATGCACCCTGACGTACACCTATTTTCTCTGGTGTACGTCAAACTTAGAGGAAGAACAGGTTCAGCTGGGAGATCATCAGGAGCCAGAGGATTCTCAGCAGGAGTGCCTAGCGGATGGAGCAGAAGAAGAAGCTAAAGTTTAGTTATTGGTCCTCAGTTTTTTTTTGCACTACCTTTTATTTCCATTTGATCAGTGTATTTTTATATTCTCCAGTATTTCATTCAGATAGTTTTGTATAAGGGCATGTTGACCCGAATATTATGTCTGGGATGAATATTCATTTGTGATATGTATTATTTTATTCTGTGTTGTTCATTATATTCTTGCTGATTGTGATCGGGGACCTGTGATTTCGCATTGTATTTATTTCTAGACGCTTAGCGTATTGGATTGAGAGGAAATGATGAAAAAAAATGGTAGTGTATATTTCTTCTCAATCTAATACGTCGCGAGCTTGTTCACGTTCCGATTCCCGGGTATTTTGGGAAGCGAGACGTGACACTCACACTCAAGAACCACTCACTACAACCCAAATTATACTTAATGTGAAATACTAAAAGCTATGTGTGTGTTCAATGAGTAAAATCAAATATAAACTCAATTAGCTTATGGAAATAATAATCAAACGTATAAATAGCTAGAGATTGAATTTAGAAAACTTCTCTAATAACATAAAGAGATGTAGATGAATGGATGAGGTTGAATTCCTTAAACCGAAAATGTAAACCTCCTCTTTGTGAAAACTTCTTCACACAAAAACACAAACTTGAAAACAAACTTAAACCAAACTTAAACACCCTTAAAACTTGTTTAAAAACATTCTTAGTGATTAGAAATAGTTATGACAAAGGGGTATATATAGGGTGGAAGAAACCAGCCCAAGAAAACACCAAAAACCCATAAAAATAATAAAATAAACAAAAACTAGAAACTACCCGTTACCGTGCAACGACTAGTTCATAAGTCGACTTATAAGTCGACTTATGTCTTATGAGTCGACTTGTTTCAGTTGTAAGTCGACTCAGCAGACAAAAACAACAAACAGGAAAATAGTTCATAAGTCAACTTATAAGTCAACTTGCAAAAATTATAAGTCGACTTAGCAGATAAAATTTACAATTTCCAGAATAGTTCATAAGTCGACTTGCTACAGTACATAAGTCGACTTATAAACATGTACAAGCATTGTTCATGTTTAAAAACTGAGTTTTGAAGTGCCTTAAAAATAGTAAATAAATTCCAAAAAATATAAAACTTTGAGAAATGATTATAAACATAAAAATGAACATGTTACAAAAATAATTTTTCAAATTGCATCTCCTAATTTTGAAAACTCTTTATTTTTGCAAAATAGTCCAAAAACATGAAAACTTAACAACACATGTTTTGACAAACAAACTTTCATATTCATTTTAAATGGATTAAAGGATTTAGGAAAATATATAAAATGGTGTAATTTAGTCTTTAATCCATAAATACATATTTTTGCAAATAAACATGATTTTATTTATTTTAAACTTGTTGATTAATGAAATCATCTTAAGCACATATAAACATGAAAATATATTTATATATATGTATTGAGTTTTTATGTATATGTGGCTAAACACATTATTTACCAAAGCCAAAAGTGATAAATATGAAACATATAAGTATGTATATGAATATATCTATTGTTTCATATTTGTATAGCTAAACCAAAAACAAAAACAATAAATATGAAAAATATGTAAGTATATAAAAATAACTATTTGTTTCATATTTATATAAACTTGAAATCTATAAAACCCAAAACGTGTATGTGTGTATATATGAGCTTTATGTACCAACACACAAGGTATAAACTCCTAAAAACTAAATATACCAAGCAATGATCTTCGTGACGCTCGATCTTGGTAACATGGATGAAGTTTGATCTTGAATTAGACTTGAATGTGCAATGGCTTCACTCCACTATTTCTGCCAACCTCCATTTTATATGATCGTTATGGCGCAATCCATCCAACCTCTGACAAAAATGTTTGTGTAGATTACCTAACAAAACAAATGAAAACACTCGACGCATAATACTAGGAATTGTTTGTAATCATCAAAACAAGATTAGGGAGTAGGCTCATAACCATGAGGCTAACACTTTTGAGGTGGTTCTTCTCTCTTTATTACATCTCCAGTCCTCTTCATAACTCCAAGGTATTGCTTAGAGACAAACGGGGCTTGTTTAATCTCTGCATGATCATAGTTAGAATCTACACTCGAATATCGATTGAACATATAATAATAGGTAGGAATGAAATGAGCTGTCAATAACTTCTTCATCTTTGCCCACGTTCGAACCAGATCCTTTCCTTGATGGTATCGATTTATCAATACTTCATCCCACCATGCATATGTTTTTCCTTTAAGTCTATAAACCACTAATTTAACTTTTCAATATTCTAGAATTATCTCATAATCAAAATATCTATTCATTTCATCAATCCAATCAAGGAAATCATCAGCATGAAGCTTTTCATTGAAGGATGGTATATTTAATCCTCCAACATCATAGTTTACCTTTCTTCGATAGCCTCTACGATCATCGACGTAGGATTTGTCTAGCAGAGTCGGATCTCTTCTTTGGTGACCATCAACGTGATCTCAAACTCGTCCCTAGTTCAGATGCTCCACTGCCAACGTAAGTCGGTCTATGCAAGTCTTAATCTGAGTTAGGAAAATAGAGTCTTCTTCGTCTGTCATCAGATTGGAGAAACAGGGCTCTGATACCAATTAACGCAGAGTGAATTTGATAAAACTTAGAATCCACCAAAGGGTGTTCTCTGAATCCAGAAAGAACAATCTTCAAATCCACAAAGAGACAATCTCAAATCCACGAAGCAATATAAAAGAGAATTTTATTGATAAAAGTGATCTGATCCATGATGTTTACAATATTGCTTCTTATATAGAAAAAGAAAGTCTACTCCTAACAAGATCAGAATTCCTACAAGAAAGAAATAATTTAAAACTACCTAAAAGTCTCTTTATAATAAAGGAAACAAATTAGTCCCAATTAAATCAAAATTAATTTTGTTTCCTAATCTAAATTGATTCTAATTTTATTAATAAAAATAAACTAAAGGCTGATTGTTTCTAAAATCCTACTAGAAACGGGTGTTACTGATGAGATTGTGAGATTCTGCCAAACTGATTGATTCCGTCTCGTCGAGATAGATGATTTTCATAGATAATATGTTAGAATCCGCCTTCCGGATTGGGAGATATGGTTGTTTCTCTACGACCAGTCAATAATTCATCTGTATCCGCATTTGACTTGTGAAGGTCCAACTTTTCTATGAATTTACTCATTATACATCCTACATCACTCATTCATCAAGTCACGATTTATCAGAGACCATTTTCTCATCATCTTCCATACCGGAGGATGACTCATCAAAATAGATGATGTAATATGAGGTTCTACGTACTTATTTCCACTAAACTCTTTTATTCATTTATATATATATATATATATAAATGTCACATGAAAATCATGTGATAAGTATTCTCTCAATTTAATTTGTTCTCTTTTATTTCAAATTTAATTTCCACTAAACTCTTTTATTTCACATGAAAATAGGTTTTCACATGATAAGACTTGCTTAATAGGAATTATAGATTGGTGTGGTTTGTTTAAAATATATGACATTCTGAGACTAAGAAAACCCAAGAAAAAAAGATATCATATCTAAGAAAAGCAATCTTCTAGCATAATTTAATTCAAAATTAAATTAAAACTATAAATCGCATCCTTAGTTTTTTGAACTTTGATACAAATCCACTCCGCTTAGAATTCTAACTTACCTCTAAATCATACTCCCTTTAAAAGCACGAGTTCGGGAAAATCTTTCTGTAGACAAAAATACCCTTATAAAGTTTGAACTATCCTATCTATAATCAAATTCTAATTTTTAAATTTAATTTAATGATTTATTCTATGGGTTTGTTATGGTGGTTATATTTCTTATTTGATTAAATTCCCGAATAACTCATTTGAAGCACCCGTACGTAATAACTTCTCAAGACTCTTAACAACTTTATATGTATACTTTAATATTCTTATCTCTAGACTCTACTGTAGACTCCCGATTAATTGAAGCACCCGTAACACAATTTAAAAATAGATTAAATTGTCTAAGAGACTTTTTTATCATTGTCTAGATCCGATTGATTAGAAAGTATTTTTTAATTCAAATCCTAATCCTAATAAAACTCTAATTGTGACTATTATCCTATCACATGCAATACCTCATGCCTATATATAAACCAAGAAATTACACAATTTTTATAGTAACTTTATCTCCTTCAACATGTATGTTTCTTTTTTATTTTCATGATGATTATTCTTTAGAAATATTGTGTATTTGATTTAATGGTGATATTTGTTTTACACTACAATTACTTTTTATGGCACTTTAAATTATTTTAAAATTTTTTCAATTTTCATGCAGAATGTAGAGGATCAAAGATTTGATTGTTGCAGGTTCTCCCATCTATCAAGGTAAATCTTCATGTTTAATATTAATTTAATTTAGATATATTTGATTATATATTTTATTTGATTAAACCGAAATAGAAAATAGATACCTTTCCTCTTCTTTTTTTCTTCTATGCATGCTTTTAATCAGTTTCTGTTTTTGCATAGATTACAACACATTCATACTCATGATTGTTTTTGAAACTCAATCACGTGGTTGCATATCATTTTTTAATTTTTCAAAAACAGTCACGCAAAAGAATCAATTAATGGTCACCAATAACGGAATAACATGAGGATGCTCCAGCTTTCGATTGAGCGATACAATATGCAACAGAGAGGGGCCTTCAGCCCCTCGAGCTCTGGCACTTGGAAAAATAACACACCGCTAATTTACTCTGCAATTTATCAAAATATTTGCTTATTTAATCTTAGAATTAACGAAAAATTATTTCTTTAAGGCAATAATAATAGTGGGAATTTCTGTAGTGCACACCTGGTTCCGCTTAAATCTTTCATAGTTTTAATTAGCCTGTTTAATCATGCAATTATTAGTTAGTCTTATAAGTCACTCTAAATTAGTCTATTAGTTTTCAGTTAAAGAGTTTAACGTAATATTTTATACAATCCTCATGACAACTTACCACGGGAACTAATTTACCCTAACTTATATGAATGGGGAAACTAACTAGCAACTTCAATAATTTAAGATGCTGATCTTGACCAATGAATGAGAAGTTTCAATCTCTCGATAATACATGCAAGCATTCTGTGATAAGACCATGTAGCTAAACAAAAAGGGCCCAAAACTATTATACTTTCTTTCATCCTTGATTTCCACAGGAAGGTGGATTTCCATAGGAAGGTGGATGTACAAGGGGGGAGCACTATTAAGTACTGTATGTTTGAGAGAATTAATTTACCACGTCCTTTAGCTCCAAATTCATCTTTCCTTATATCCGTGATCTGCAGGCAGGAACAAATGTCATACTCTAACAAAGTTACAGTTAAGAAACAGTCATTCTCCAAGAAGACACAATAACACGGCTATATATTTGCAGATTTTTTAATCCACATATTACCGAGATTAATAAAATCTTTAGACATACTCTTTGGCGACTGTGACGCCCCTGGGTTCACACAAGGCTGCAGTCCAAGGTGAAACCAAGAATATCAAACCTGCCATGCACCACACCGTGCAATAACATATTTCACCATCACAATTAACATCTGTCTAGTAGAGTCAACAACTGGTGTGGGTACAAAACAGGCAAAAGATAATACAAGACATACTAATGGAATGATAATAATCACATAAATATCTCATCATCCAACATACAGAAATACATAGTCAAGATCTGAGTAAATAAACTAGAATACTTTACAAGTCTCAAATACAAATGTCCGACAAGAGGAAATAAGGCACACCGCCTTTACAACTTCTAGAATAAGACTCTAAAATACCTAAACAAAAGTCTACTGTGGAACTCCAAAAGAAAATATATCCAAGTAAACAGCTGAAGCTAAAATGCCTCGCCATCAACCTGCGACTCTCCGGGCTCCTGGCTAGTTACCTGAAAGGGGGAGGGACAACGAGCGTCAAAGCGCTAGCGAGTAACATCACAACCAACCCCAAGGGAACATGGCTCGTTGTATAAGAAAATACAGTTATTATATAAGAGATCTAAAAGCATTGATCTTACTATAGAGGGTTTTAGTATTTAGAAATTTACAACACGAGCATAGGTACGTCGAGCGAAATAATCCAAACATGGAAACCCTCATGTATATACCTTATATCTCAAATTTGTAAATCCCTAAATACCAAACCCAAAGTTTAATACAGAAACAATAATAAAGAGAAAACAAATCCGTCTCAGAACATAAACTACTGTGTCCTGTCATAACCAAATAGGTGACATACTCATAGCTTAATAACTGGTCAACAAATGGTTTAAGCGGTAAATATCCAATGCGAGGGCTAAAATGGATTATAGTCCAACACGAGGACTGAGGTGGATTATAGTCCAACACGAGGACTTTAAGGGATTATAGTCCAACACGAGGACTGAGATAATGTAGTTTTGCCTGATACTTGGAACCAAATAGTGAATATCGATAAGATATGAGAAAAGAATACATATAGGCAAATCACACACGTCCCTCAGTGCGTGATTATAAACTTAGTACTCTCAAGTCATCTATCATACACAGATGTATGGCAAAAAATAAAATTTAGTATTATAATCGAGGCAAAACCCCCGAACACTTGAAAAACATACAGCAAAACAATTAGTGCAGGAAACTGGGCGACGGTCGACCGACCCGGTCGACCGCATACGGACACAAGCCTCACTGTTCAGCAGAGATATACTCGGTCGACCGGGTCGGTCGACCGCCAAGACATCGCGGTCGACCGCCGCGGTCGACCGCGCAGAGGTCAGGTGCATTCTGACCTTCTACGCGCCCAGCGGTCGACCGATGCGGTCGACCGCGAGACTGACAGAACCCAGATCTGGGTTTTCTGTCCGCTGAAAACTAAAACAACGATTTTTAAACAAAAACCCAACTTATGGAAGTGTCATGAAGTAGTAAATCGCGAATTTAAACCTTTAAAACTTGTCACAAAGATCCCATATATATATAAACATGATTTACCCATCGTTAGCAATAAAAACAAGGTTTTTTTTACTCCTTTTTAGATATTTTCAGATCTAGATCTTTAAACAGAAAATCATTGGTGAGTTTTAAAAACCAAATTCATACTTTATGTCACAATGATCTATTAGCTATCCAAAATACGAATTTGGCTCAATGAAACCCAATAAAACTCAATTCTTGACATGAAAACAAAAGGGGGTGGGGGTTGGGCGAGAAGTTACTCGCCTTGGGTGTTGACGAAAGCCCTAGATCTGCAGGAGGTTGATTCTCTACACTCCCAATCCAAAATCCCGCTAAAAAATTCTCCAGATCTCCTCCTAAGCACCAAATCCAGCTAGGGTTTGAGATTTGAGAGATGGGGGCTAGGGTTTTGAGCCTGAGGTGAAGAGAGGCTCTCCTGGGTTGAGTTGGTATAAATACTATACTAAATGTCTTGTACGGGGGTTGTTAGACATACTGTTTAGTAACATAGACATATATGTATATGCTTTGTAGTTCATACCACCCTACTAACTAATAGCTGCAACCTTCTATCCCCCCACCCCCCAACTATTGCATTGCAAACAAGATGCAAGAACAAAACAATGTTCTGTCACAAGCTCAAACTGGAATGTTCCTTATTACGTTGTAAAAAAAAGTTCACCCAGAAAGCTACCAACCTTCCACTACAGCTTTAACAAGGTCAGCTAACTACTATTGGTATCTCCATGTAACTTGAGAGGGCTCCATCTCATGCTTACCGCCTGCATTTGCAGGTTCCTACTATTGATATCTCTTAACTTGAGAGGGCTCCTTCTCATGCATCCATGCATGTATGGATATTTTATTCATAAGTTTATTTGTTTTTGTTTGTTTATCCCTGGTCTATGTTTTGGCATAATTTCACAAATTTCTTGCTTTCAGTGAATTGAAAAAAGTTTGAACTATCCGATTGATAACACTTCCAACAAATTTCTTATCTGTATACTCCCCAATAAACTTTATACACCCGATTAATTATAATACTTTAATTATAATAACTTTAAAAACTTTATGCAGATAACACTATTAACAAGATTCTTATCTGTAGACTCTTGAAAACTTTATACACAATATCCCCAACAAACCCGTGAGATTTACTGTTTAAATAATTGTAACACTATTTAAATCCTAATAAAACTCTAATTATGAATATTTTCCTATCACATGCAATACCTCATGCCTATATATAAACTAAGAAATTTCATAATTTTCATAGTAACTTCATCTCCTTCAACGTGTATATTTCTTTTTATTTTCATGATTATTATTATTTTGTATTAAATATTGTATATTTGATTTCATGGTGATACTTGTTTTACACTGCAATGTAGAATTTACAGGATTCAGGATTTGATTGTTGCATGTTCTCCCATCTATCAAGGTAAATCTTCATGTTTGATATTATTTTAATTTAGATTTTTTATTATATATTTTATATTTAGATTTTTTTTTATTATATATATATATATATTTTTTGATTAAATGGAAATAGAAAATAAATACCTTCATCTTTTTTTCTTTGCATGCTTTTATTTAGTCTAACTATTTGCATTGCTCATATATATTCATAAATTAATGGTAATATGACATATGATTTTTCTTTGTAGAAATTTATCTCTGGTTTTTGGATAACATAACTACTATTATATATATATTTGTGTATGTGTATGTATTTATAAGACCATATGAACATTTTTTAAACAGGAGAGAACACTCCAATCCCTAGAATTAAAAAACCAAATATTCTCGGTTGAGTGATGAGCAGAAGAAAGATTACATTCAGACAAGTGCGGATAATAAGAGAAAGCGACAAAGTAATGACTTTGCTGGTAATACTATTAATGACAAACGACAATGTAAAGTTGATCTATTTTGTGGAGCCGTACTACATGCCTATGAGCTTGAAGGTAGGTGTAGATATACTTTATAGTTTATTAAATTGGCCATATAAATTTATAAATTAGATTATTAAATATTTATATTTTGTGCTAGGACAAATACTTCATGAACCAGTATGTTCTTTACTATATAAGCTACGCACTCCAAAATCTTGTGTCTTTTGTGGATCCAAAAAGTTTGAACACGTGCCTCCAATATTTTGCTGTCACAACGGTAAAATCCACCTAGCAGATGTGAATATTCCAAATAAATTATATGTCCTTTATACAATGCAATCACCAGAGGTAATTGAGTTTCGAAACCATACCAGAATGTATAACAGTATTTTCTCATTCACATCATTTGGGGCCAGATTTGATAAAGAGCTAGCATCAAATAGAAAAGGAGTTTTCACATTTAGAGCACAAGGCCAAATATATCATAATCTCACTGCTCTAATTCTAAAGGAAAATAAGCCTTCATACTTTCAGCTTTACTTCTATAATACAGAGAATGAGTTGCAAAACCGTTTGGGAATACTAGACAATGCAAATATGAGTGAAATCACAACTAAGCTTGATGGATATATTGAAAGAAAACCCATATTCAAAGTTTCTTCGCAAATTGAATGATTATCAATCTTTTGAAATATTTAAGATACTAATAAATAGTCACGTTGCACTAGATCAATGTGTTTATAACTCACCAACAGCAGATCAGGTGGCTGCAATCTGGGAGGAAATAATGACAATGCACCATTTGAGAGAGATAGTTGTCCATGCACACTCAGGAGGAAGACATCAAGTGAAACACTATTTTGGCTGTTATGATCCGCTGCAATATCCTTTACTCTTTCCAAATGGAGAGGTTGGATGACATCAAAATATTAAAAAAATGGATAAAAGGGATATCAGAGCTGACAATCAACAAAGAACTATAATACCGACTTCAATAGTCCCACCAACCTTCGCATCTGCAGAAGACATATTTAACAGAGAAAGTGAAGGTAAATTTAAATTCACAATTCTTAGTAATATTATTATATATGACCATAGCTTAACGTCCAAATTTACAGGCGTCAAGGTACCAAAACTCGAAAAAGTCTCATGCCGAGATTATTATATCATAAGCTCCAGATAAGAGACTCTCGACAATCTATTTTACTTACATCAGCTGGTCATTTATTCCATCAATATGCTATTGATATGTTCATAAAGCTTGAAACAACAAGACTTAATTAATTTAGAAATAAACAAACAGAAATTAGAGCAGAGTTATTCCAAGGTATTGTTGACAGTGTAGCTGCAGGGGAAGCAAATGCATGCCAAGTGGGCAAGAGAATAATGCTTCCATCATCATTCATAGGTGGTCCTAGAGATATGTGTCGTAGATACCTTGATGCAATGTCATTAGTACAACGCTTTGGAAAGCCAGATCTTTTTATAACAATGATATGTAATCCAGAATGGGAAGAGATCACTGAGCAACTATATCCAGGTCAGACCCATAATAACAGGCCAGATCTGACCTCAAGGATATTTCGAGCAAAGCTCCAAGACTTGAAAGATCAACTCTTTAAAAAGGAGATATTTGGAAAAGTTGCCGCACATGTTCACGTGATTGAGTTTCAAAAAAGAGGTCTACCATATGCACATATCTTAATAATTCTTATTGGAGATCACAAGATCATATTATCAGATCAGTATGATAAGTATGTATCTACAGAAATTTCATACCCATCCAAACACCCGATCCTCTATGAATTGGTTAAAAAACATGTGATAAACGGACCTTGTGGGGTGTTGAACATAAAATTACACATTCATATTATGAATTGGTAAAAAAATATATTATAAGGGATTTTCATGCAAACTTATTATTATTTTTGTATGCTTATGTGATTGCTTTCATCACATAAAATTACACATTCATATTTAACTGTTTCTTATCATTAATTATTGTCTAAGGATATGATCATGCATTTATAATATGTTTGTGGTCCTTTCATCAAGTTACCATTGTGTTGAATATTATCTTATTCATTTCTTTGAAGGATTGGATTGTTTTGGTGTGCTGTGGTTAGAATATTGTTAATCATTTAATATAACTTGAGATAATTTTGAATACTTTTGCTAGGAGTTCGTTTATTAAAATTTAGTGCTGCTGGGTAAAATTTGTGGATTTTTTCTTTGTGTGAATTCTTAAAGGTTTTTTAAATTGGGGATAGAATAGGATTGATTCGGTGTTATGTGGTTAAGGCAACTTGATCGGTATGCTTAGATAGAGATAATTATGTTGCATATTATTCTTTGGAAATTTGTTCATTTTTTGTTGGAGATTGTTCAGTGAAGTTTAGTTCTATAAATAGCACCTATTTGCATTCTTCCTATTGATTTTTGTAACGTTTTTTTTCCCTTTTAGGGTTTTTATATATGCTCACAACTACTGAATTTTATCTTAATAAGTTTTATGATCCTGCATTTATGATATATTAGTAGTCCCTTCATCAACTTACCAATGTGTTCAATATTATCTTTGGTATTATTGTGATGAACTATTTCTTAGTTTAGCATTTTATTTTATTTCTCCCCCCTTACTTTGATATCCGGAAATTTCTTTACTATTTTTTCCCCTAATATATACCAAGACCACGTTTAACGCATTATACATTTAGAAAAGTATAATACACCTATGTGTTAGGTCTCATGTTTAATGTAAGAAAATATTATTGCTATAACTATAGTTTATAACGACAATTACAATATCCCAGTTAGGTATATTCATTCCAGTTTATCTTAAAAAACCAATACATTTATTTTTATTAATATTAATATATTCCAATAAAATACAAATAAATCTAATAATTCAATTTTATATATTTGAAACTCAAGATGAATCTAACTTATTTAAAATAATAAAATAAATATAAAAGAAAAAATATTTTAACATTTTACCACGTGCATTGCACGTGCATATAAACTAGTTCAATCAAAATACATCCCATGAGAATTCCTTTTCCCACAAGGATCCTACCTTCTCCCTCTATAAATATGCCTTCGCTCCCAAAATCAAAACCCTAACGAAAACCCCCTCTTTCTTCTTCTCCGACTCAATCCCCTTCCTCAATTCCAATGGAAACCCTAGGAGCACCCAGCGACCCGATCTCCATCTCTCTCCACGCAGTCTCCCTCTCGATCGAACTCGATTCCATCTCAAACCTAATCAACACCCCACGCTTCGCCCAAACAAGGCAATACCTCGAATCCTCAATCCACGACGGCACAAATCCCGACGGTGACCCCAACTTCTTCGTCGCCGTCAGCGCTCTATCGATCGAAATCGGCAACGAAATTTACCAACTCTTCGAATCCGCTCGCGAAATCTACCAGTTGAAATTCCTTGAGCTCGGATGGGTCGTCAGTAGCGAGGAGGACTTTTTTTCAGCCGTAAAGCAGATCGAGACCGAGACAGATCCGACCCGGGTCGATCTGAACAGCATTTCCCCCCCGGTGTGGATGCCTAGGGTTGTAGAGGGCTCTATCGAGGAACAAGAGCGCCCTGCCTGAGGAGAAAACAGCGAGAGTGCTCGAAAGTATTAAAATGACAAAAAAAATCGTGGGTTGAGAATTTTAGTCACAACGAAATTATTTAATAACGGATCAAAACAATAAAAAATGGCCAAAAGTTGTGGGTTATATCTCATGATATCTTTAACTTTAGTCTCAACCAAATTATTTGGCAACTGGTTGAAACAATTAAAAATGGCCAAAAATCATATGAGTTATAGGTTTTAAAATCGTGAATTTTAGCTTCCGTTAAATTATTTGTTAATGGGTCGAAGTGACTAAAAATGAAAAAAATTTGTCAGTTACAAGCCCATGAAATCATGAACTTAAAAATGACCAAAAATCATGGGTCATATAGCTCATGAAATCGTGAATTTTGAATACGGTAAAATTTTTTCCAATGAGTCGAAACGACTAGAAAAGATCTAAAATCATGGGTCATAGCTCACGAAATCATAAATTTTGATCTCTGCGAATTTATTTTTTAATGAATCGAAATAACTAAAAGGGTATTTTCATGGAAACTACCTTATAAGTTTAAAAAATATATGGAAACCACCTTGTAAGTTTTATTTTTATAGAAACCACCTTGTAAGTAGTACTGCTTTGCGAAGTACCACTTTTGGTCAAAATCTATTCAATTAATAACCCAACTACCAAATTTGCCCCCATTATTGCCACGTGACTTGCACGTGTTTCCCATCAAAACCCAACCCTTAACTAGGGTTTAACCCCTCAACAAATTTTTTTAATAGCCGTTTGTTGGTTCTCTTCTTTATTTCTCCCCTCTTTCAACCTGATAAAAACCCTAAATCTAAAGATAGATGAAGATGAATCATTGAGGGTGACAAACTTTGGTGCTTTGAATTGAATAGAAACTTATTGTTTCATTGATTTTCCCTCTCAATTGTAGAGAAATATCTGAGGTCTCCATTTCATCTGAAATTGCTATGGGTTCTTCTCATAGTCACGCCAGATCTATGGAGGTCCACTGCAAATGCAACATGAGAGCTTCTTTATTGACATCAAGGACAGAATTTAACCCAGGTAGGAGATTTTTCAGCTGCCACTATTTTAATCCATCTGATTTCTTTAAAAAGTATGATTTTTTCAAATGGTATGATGGGGAGATTAATAGTAGGGCAGAAGATTTGTTGAACAAGATTATGACTGAAAATAAGAGATTGAAGGTTGAGATTCATTGCGTGAGAAAGAAGGTTGAGCAGATAGAAGAAGAAAGAGATGTGTTGGAAACGAACAATAAATCACTGAAGCGGGAAAATCTTAGATTGAAGGGGAAAATCCGAATGAGGAGAAAGAGATTCTCATGTTGTATTTTTTGCTTCCATTGTAGTTGTTTTAGATGTAATATTTGTGTTTGTACTTGGTGAGAAAACAAATCATGTAGCTTTGAATTAGTTAGCAATATTGGCTTGTATTCTGATGAGAAATGCAAATCCCAACTGATGTAACAAAGAATGTAATGAATAATGTTTCAAACTTAGTGCTTGTTATCTCTCATTGTCAATGCCTAAATGAATAGTGATAATGGAGTATACTATTCCACTCGTGTTATATGTTTCTATTTGAAAGTACACCACATTGCTGATTACTCATCTACATACATAGACATGTTCTAAGACCAAGCATGACCATACATGCAAGCACAAAATCCTAGACATGACACATATGGATATATACTACATTTTCCAAGCATGATACACACACACACACACACACACACACACATATATATATATATATCAGTAAAACATGTACCAATCTCACACATGATACATATATTAGTAACATGGATCAATCTCAGATATAAAACGTCAGACATGATACATACATTAGGAAAATGCGGACAACTCATATCTAAGTGAAACCAATAGAATAATTATTCTTAATTAGGAGTAGATTGCAATGACTGATTCAAAAATTTTGAAGCATGGGCATGTTTCAACAGAAAAACGTGCATCTAAAAATATAACGTACAATTTCCAAATAACTACAAGAGAAAACAAGTTTTGCATTGAAAGTATATTATACAAGATAATCTCACTTGACTATTATCTTATAGAAAAAAATGAATTATGGACATGCACTGAAGGAGGATAATGTATAATAGAGGAGCTTGCTCAACTATCATCATAACAAGTCAATGACAAAAGAAATGAAAGGAAGGGAAATGTTGCATATTTTATAACCATAATATATTGGATAACCTCACCCTCTTTGTAATTCTTGTACCTCCTCTACTAGAGCTTCACTTCTATATGTATATACCTTTTTTTCTTTTTTTTTGTTTGGTGTAGTAGTTAGCCCAACCGAGACCCCTATATATAGTCATGGCCTTGGTTGGTTTTATATTTTTTTTATCCTTATCATGATGATTCACCTTGGACACCTCATGATCATCATAATTCCTCATGATGATTCAACTGGATACCTCATGGTAAAAAAATTACTTGGGTGAGCTAAGCATTCAATCCTCTAGATATTTTGAGTTGCACCATCCTCTTTTTTTTTATTTAATAAAAAGAACCTTATTTGTAGTTATATATTAGATTATCGTAAAATAATAATGGCTATAATAAAAAAATTTCTTGCAGTATTAATTTGGGTCATATGTCTTCTAGCTATTCATGTAGAGTCGCAACGTGCTATTTTGTGAAGAATAACTAGATGTGGTGTTACATTTCATGTATGCCAAGATTTACTATTTTGTGAGCTATAACCCATGATTTTTATCATTTTTAGTCATTTTCACCCACTGGTAAATAAATATGTGGTAGCTAAAATTCATGATTTCATGAGTTATAATTCACTATTATTAACTAGTTTTAATCGTTTCAACCCATTGGGAAATAGTTTCACGGTGGATAAAATTCACAATTTTATGAGTTAGAACTCATAATATTTTATGGTTTTTAGTTATTTCAACTCATTGGTAAAAAATTTCATGGCGATCAAAATTCACGATTTTATGAGCTATGACCCATAATTTTTTGTTTTTTTTATTCGACCCTTTGGCATATAAATTCCAAAGAACAAAATTCATGATTTTGTAGGCCATATATAACCCACAAGTTTTGGTCATTTTAAGACATTTCAACTCGTTGCCAATAATTTCATGTTGCCCAAAATTAAAGATTTCATGAGCTGTAACCTATAATTTTTGGCTATTTTTGGTCATTTCGATGTATTGTCAAGTAATTCGCTGAAGCCAAACTTCTCGATTTTGTCAACTATAACCAATGATTTTTTGCCATGTTTAGTCATTTCGACCAATAGAGAAATAATTTTACAAAGGCCAAATTTCACGATTTCATGAGCTATAACACATGGGCTTTGGCCATTTTTAGTCATTTTGACCTATTAGCTAATAATTTTGTTGTGGCCAAAATTTAAAACTTTGTGTGCTACAACCCATGATATTTTGCCATTTTTTTGTTGTTTTAACCTTATGACCAATAAGTTCTAAGAGTTCAAAATTTATGATTTCATAAGCTATAACTCATAACTTTTGGTCATTTTAGTTGTTTTGACTCGTTGACAAGTAAATTTGTTGAGTTCAAAATTTACGAATTCATGAGCTACAATGTATTATTTTCCCATTTTTTATTCATTTCTATAATTTGGTAAATAATTCCGCAGAGATCAAACTTTACTATTTCATAAGCTATCACCCATGTTTTTTTTTAATTTTTAATCATTTTGGTCAATTGCTAAATAGTTTCATGGTGGAAAAATTTATGATTTTGTGAGCTATGACTAATGATTTTTTTCCTTTTTGGCAAGTTAACTCATTGTTTAATAGTTTTGTGGATGATAAAATTTACAATTTCATGAGCTAGAATACGTAACTTTTAGCCATTTTTATTTATCTTAATCTGTTGATAAATAGTTTTATGGTAGACAAAATTTACTATTCACAAGCTATATCCCAAGTTTTTTTTTGCCATTTTTGGTTGTTTTAGCACGTTGGCAAAAAACTTTACGGATGCCAAAATTCACGATTTCTTGAGCAACAACCCAAGATTTTTGGTCATGTTTAGTCATCTTAACTCATTGACAAATAATTTCACGGTAACAAAATTAATGCTTTTATGAGCTATAATCCATTATTTTTGAAATTTTTTGTCATTTCGATCTACTATCAAAAAAATTTGTGGAGACAAAAATACACGATTTTGGGAGCAATAACTCATGATTTTTTTGGTTATTTTTAGTCATTTCAAGCTAATTGTCAAATAATTTCATGTAAGCCAAACTTCACAATTTTGTGGGTTATGTCCCATGATTTTCAACCATTTTTAGTCATTTTGACGCATTGGCAAATAATTTTGCAGAAGCTAAACTTCACGATTTTCTAAGCTAGAACCCATAGTTTTTTGGCAAATTTTAGTCCTCTCGACCCATTAAAAAATAATTTTATAGAGTTCAAAAGTTATGTTTTCATGACCCATTATTATTAGCCATTTTTAATCATTTTGACTCATTGGCAAATACTTTCTCGGTGGACAAAATGTATGATTCATGAGCTATAACACATGATTATTGGCAATTTTTAGTTGTTTTGACCCATTGGCAAATAGTTTTGAGATGCCAAAATTCACAATTATGATCTATAACTCGCAATTTTTGGCCATTTTTTTATTTGACCCATTAACACATAATTCCACGAAGAAAAAAATTATGATTTCATAGGCTATAACTCACAAATTTTGGCCATTTTTAGTTGTTTCAACCCATTAGCGAAAGATTTTGTGGAGGCTAAAATTTATAAATTCATGGACAATAACCTATGTTTTTTTGCTATTTTTAGTCATTTTTATGGCAAATAATTTTATGGAGACTAAAATTTGCAAATTCATGAGTTATAGTAATCAATTTTGCCCATTTTTAGTCATTTTGACATATTATAAAATTACTACACTGAGATAAAAATTCACAGTTTCATGAGCTAGGCTACATTTTTGACTATTTTTTGTCATTTAAACACACCGGTAAATATATTCACGAAGGACAAAATATTCAATTACATGAGCTATAACCCACGATATTTGGTAGTTTTTAGTTGTTACGACCCATTAGCATATACTTTCATGTAGGGCAAAATTTATGATTTCATGGGCTATAGCCCAATATTTATGTCATTTTTAGTCATTTCGACCTGTTGTTAAATAATTTTTCGGAGGATAAGTTTTCGTGAGCTTCCCATGATTACACTTTTTTGTTCAACCCATTGACACATAATTCCGTGGAGAATAAATTTAGTGGAGAGAGAAGTTCATGATTTCATGAGCTATATAATCTATGTTTTTTTTGGTAATTTTTAGTTATTTTGAGCTGTTGGCAATAATTTTACGGAGGTCACAATTCACGATTTCATAAGATATATATAACCCATAAGTTTTAGCCAATTTTAGTCATTTCAACCCAATGGCATATATGTTCATGGAGGCCAAAATTTATGATTTCACGAGCTATAATCCACGATTTTTAGCCATTTTGTGTCATTTCGAGCTATGGTCAAATAATTTAGGGTGGCCAAAATTAATGATTCTGCAAACTATAACCCAAGATTTTTGACTATTTTTAGTCATATCGATCCTTGTCAAATAATTTCACGGAGGCCAAACTTTACATTTTCATCATAACCCATGATTATATTGGACGTTTTACTCGTTTCGAACTAGTGTTAAATAATTTAGCGGAGTCATACTTTACGATTTTAGTAGCACTAACCCATGATTTTTAGCTATTTTTAGTTGTTTCGATCCTTTAAAAATAATTTCATAAAGACCATAATTAATAAATTCACGAGTTATAGCCCACGGTTTTTGGCCATTTCTATCCATTTTGACTCATTCATAAACAATTATGTAGAGAGCGAAGTTCACGATTTTGTGAGCTATAACTTACGATTTGCGGCCATTTTTAGTCATCTCGACTGGTTTGTATAAAATTACATAGAGGCCAAATTGGATGATTTCGTGAGCTATAACACACAATTTGTGAGAATTTTAAGTCGTTTAGGCTTGTTGGCATATAAGTTCATGGAGACCAAAATTCATAATTTTTTGAGCAATGACCCACAATTTTTCGCTCTTTGTCATTTTTAACCAATGGTAAATAATTCTGCAGAGGCCAAGATTCAAGATTTTGTAAACTATAACACATGCTTTTTGGTCATGTTTAGTTGACCTGTTGTCAAATATTTTCACATTAGTCAAAATAAAAGATTTCATGAGATGTAACCCTTGATTTTTGACCATTTTTTTTCATTTTAACCCTTTGCAAATAATTTTATTAAACCAAAAACTTACGATTTTGTCAGCTATAAACCATAATTTTTGGTCATTTTCAGTCATTTTGACCTATTGTTTTGTAGTGGCCAAAATTTATGATTTCATTGGCTATAGCTCATTAGTTTTGGTCATTTTCATTCGTTTTGACCCATTTGGAAGTAACTTTAACGTAGCCACAATTAATGATTTGATGATCTATAACCCATGATTTTTGATACTTCTCAATCAATTTCCAGTAATTGTCAAATAATCTTGCAGATGCCAAAATTTATAAATTTATGAGCTATTACCTACAAACTTTTGTCAATTTTAGTCATTTCGACTTGTGGTCAAATAATTATCATGTTTAAAATTCACAATTTTATGAACTATAAATCACGATTTTCGGTCATTTTTAATCATTTTGACTCCTTAGCAAATGATTTCATGGATTTCAAGTTTTACAATTGCATGAGCTAACCCATGATTTTGGGCCATTTCTAGTCTTTTTGACGAATTGGAAAATAATTTTGCGAAGGCCAAAATTTAGGATATCATGAGTTATAACCTATGATTTTGGCCATCTTTTCACATTGTGGGCCATTAAAAAATAATTTCACGGTGATCAAAATTCTTGATTTCATGAGCTATAACCCATAATTTTTTATCACGTTCAATTTGTTGACCCTATAGTTTTGATGATGATTTGACAAACAATTTATTACTAATAAGTTTTTCTAGTGTTTTGTGTTTATGTTCTCTTTTCAGGTATTTCAACACGCGTCAATAAAGCGTTAAAGATTCAAGTTCATCTGCGTGGATTTACCTAGGTATTTGTTTAGTTTTCTTATATATATTGTATGATAATATCTAAGCTCAATATATATACACTTAACACGATTTTTGACGTTTTCTATCATATAGATGATTCAAAACTGCCCAAAACCTGTCATTTTACCCATATCAGTTTTCGGTCGACCGATACGGTCGACCGACGGTCGTCTGTTTTCTGAGAAATTTTTAAGTGTTTTCCGGTCGACCGGAATTTCCGTCGGTCGACCGAAATTTCCATTCGGTCGACCGAAATTTACGTCGGTCGATCGCCAGCTTTAAAACTTGTTTTCTCAGGTTTTTGAACTAATCGGTCGACCGTATCGGTCGACCGACGAGTTGACAAACTGAGCCTAACGGCTAGTTTTTCAAATGGGCTTTTTGGTCTTTCACCTATTTCTAGCTGTTGTATTGGGTGCTATATATACCCTATTGCTGCTCTTCTTCTCAAATCAATCAAGAAAATCCAAGTTTACTGTTTAGCAAGATATTAATCACGTTTAAGAGCTGTTTAAGAAGTGTTTCGTTAATCTGTTTTCAAGAGAAAGTTTTCTACAACAAGAAGAGGCTCTCATATTCCATTGGGATCATATTCTTCAGCTCCTCTTGTTCATTGAGAAGTTTTTCTAAACTCTTTCCATATAGCTTACTATTTCACTTTCATTTGATTAGCTATATTCATTAAGTTATTTATTGGTTTTGATTCACTATTATCACACACACTTATTGAGCTTTATATTCTCATATTATATTGTGGGTTGTGGTGTGGGATTTAGTGAGTGTGAGCTTCATTGTGTTCTCACTTGTTAATTGAGAACAAATCATTGTATTTAACTTTTATTTGTGAGAATCACTTGTAATACACTTGTACACCGAGAGAAGTGTGAGGAGAGAGAGACGGGGTCAAATCCAATAGGAGTGGCGTCGATTGACGAACCTAGGGAGAGGTTGTAATCGAGCACTTGAGGAGGAGGACACGGGCTAGATTCCTACACTTAGTGTGTAAAGTGTGATTGTTGAGTGATTGTGTAGTGTGAGAGTTTTCGGTGAACTTGTAAACCGAGTGTGTAGAAGTTCCGGCTTCCAAACCGGATTGTGATAGTGGATATCTCCTCGAGGTGAGGAGCGGGGACGTAGGTCGTGGGGACCGAACCTCGTAAACATATCGTGTGTTTGTGTTTTGCTTGTCTCATATTTTATTTGTGCATATTTTTATTGTTCTTATTGTTCATATCCATCTCTTGCAAGAACATATTGATCTATATATTTTTAATTAGCTTTTAATTGGAATTAGATTAGCATAAGACCCTAATCACCCCCCCTTTAGGGTCTAACAATTGGTATCAGAGCTTGGTGCTCTTTGATTTAAGGACTAACCGCCTTGAGTTAAAGATCCAAGTTATATTATTAGTGCTAATCTAATTTTGATTATTGTGCCTCTTGCATTTCCTCTCTATGGATATGAATGATTCATCTTGCTCAGGATATGCTATTAGTATTTCTCCTCGTTTGGATACTTTTCCCTATGCTCAATGGCGTATTAGATTTAAACTTTTCGTTCAATCTAATCAATTTGATCTATGGAAAATTATTGAGGATGCTTATGTTGTTCATATTTTGGAAAAATCAAAATGGTGTGACAATGACAAAAGATTGTTTAACATGAATAAGCTTTTGTTAGGATTTTTGATTAGCGCTTTTCACTCATCATTTTCTAACAAACTTGCTAATTTTGATAGTGCTTATGCTTTATGGAAACTTATTGAAGCACATGAAGGAAAATTGGAGGCTATTCAAGAAGCGTTGGAAAATCCCGCTTTGAGCTCTAAGGAAGCCTCATCCCCATGTACAATACCACTAGGTAATAACCCTAGTGAGGTATGCGATAACGATGATACTATTACTTTTGATGAACTTGCTCTTGAGTTTGAAAAATTACACAATAGCTATATTGATGTAAAAAGTAAGTATGTTAATATAAAATCTATTCATGAAACACTAGCTACTAAGTTTAATTTTATTGCAAATGAAAATATAATTCTTAAAGAATGCAATGAAAATTTGAAAATTGAAAATGCTAGTTTGCTTCATGAAAAACGTGATGCTATGTTAGAAGTAGATAAGTTAAAATCTATGATGAGTAATCTTGTTTATCCTACTTCTAGTAGCAATACTTGTATGCACAATGATGAGTTGAATCAAATGAGAAAAAGAATATCTACCTTAGATTCAACACTAAATACTTGTATTGCTAATAATAAAAAGCTTATGGACTTATGTGCAAAGGTTAATGTTAATTCTTCCAAGAAACCTATTCACTATGCACATATGTATGACAAAATTCACAAATGTTCTATTTGCGGTCTTAAAGGCCATTTAGCTCAATTTTGTCATAATGCACCAAAAATTGACAAGCCTATGCATGATTGTGCATCCCATCAAGCTTCATCATCACATACTCATGTACACACACATAGTGTAAATCATAAACATGCTTATGTGTACAAATGTGATTATTGTGGTCGTGTTGGTCATTTGGCCATGTTTTGTTTCGATTTGAAAAGAAATTCTCGTTTGCAAAATAATTACAAAGGAAAATCTATTTTTGCAAATGAACCACGTGCATTCTATTTCGGTCAACGTAAACCATTTAAACCTCTACATTGCACAAATTGCAATCGTATGGGTCACGTTTACAATTTTTGCTTTGATCGTGTTGGTGCACAAAATACGCCCAAACGGGTTCATAACCCTAGGGCCTTGGATTTAAATGATAGGGGTCATGTCCCAAGTTCTAGTGGTACCAAAATGATTTGGGTACCAAAAAGATTTATATAGTATTTTTTAACGATTTGTTTTGTTTTTGTTTTGAATAATTTTTTTTTGGCTTGGAATGAAAAATTATATTCCTAATGTTAAAAATAAATTATTTGTATGTTTTTATAATTAAAAACACTTATATATACCTTATAAAACCTTCAATATTCTATAAAACATATTTCTAAAAGGTTTATATTGTAAAAACTCTCAAAACATATTTCCAAAATCACCTTTGCTGCACATTCTCTTTCGGTCGACCGACCCGGTCGACCGACGGTTATCTGTAAGCATTCCGGTCGACCGCGCCGGTCGACCGAAATTGAATCTCTACAGCAGCAAGGTTTTCGATTTACTGGGTTTTGGTTTTATTATTGGGTATTTGTTTTGACCCGAACTCTACATCACCCTTGATCTATCATCCACTCAAATCTCTACCGCTGGTTCCTCTCTCAAAACACCCGACCCTTCTTCTTCCTCCCTTTCTGAAATCGCAACCTAGGGTTTCAGTATTCGGTCGCCCGTTTTTTTTTTTTGGGTTTTGGCATCAGTCGATCTCTACCAAGTGTTTGCTAGGTAATGATCTCCCACTTATCCATTTAATTCCATTTCATTGCTCTAGTACCTGCTTCTCTTTTCTAGGGTTTATCTTTTAGAGAAATTTGTTAATTTTTCGTTTGTATTTACAGGAATATTGACAAATTTCCTCTATCTTATCTAAGCCCTAGCTAATCATGCCTCCCAAGCCCCCCAAAAAGAGGTCTAAACCCGAATCTAGTTCCTCCTCTGCAAAAGCCTCACATTATGAGGATTATCTGTTGTTTAAACCTCTTGTTAGGAAATATAGGGAACTGTGTAAACTGAAGATTCTCCCAACTAGGTATATCAAATATCCTGAACTGGTCATCTATAACACTCAGTCTATTCTTCAAAATGTTGGGTTGGATAAATTGCTTGATGAAAGTCTTAAAGTTCCTTATTATCCATTTCTTGTTTATCTGTTTTATGCGAACCTGTCCACAACATCTTCTGCTGATGGTAGTTTAACCATTACATCATCAGTGAAAAATGTTGAAATTACCTTCTCTGCCAACGAACTTGCGGGGATTCTTAATATCCCAACAAGTGACGTTCATCTCATGTCTGTTGATGTTGGTAATCCAGATGTTAACCCACTCATGTTTAAGCCCGGATGCTCATATCCTATGAACAACAATTCACTTAATCCTATTGCTAGACTCATTGCCCGAATTGTTGCTCAAAATTTGATTCCTAAGACTGGAAGTTTTGATCACTTCGCCTCTGACAAGATTAATGCTGTTTATGCCATCTTTGCTAAAATCAAAGTTGATTGGGCTACTATCTTTATCAATAACATAGCATCAAAACATACCAAGTTTCTACCGTTTGGTTCCTTTTTCACTCTCATCTTTCAACATTTCAATGTTGACCTCACTAATGAACCTAAGGTTGAATCCACAAGAGATTTCTTTGATAAAGTTTCACTTTCCAGAATGCAAATATCTCTTGACTCCACTCCTAAACTATCTTCTCACTCCCGTTCTAGAGCCTCGACCTCTTCCACTTCTTCCACTTCTGAGATTTGTGACCGTCTTGATCGCCTTGAGACTCGTGTCACATCTATTCAGAAGGATGTTAGGACTATTCTTTCATACCAGCGTCAGTCTCTCGGGATCCCTTCTAATTCTGAGTCTGATTCTGGTGAGGATTCTGCTGATGGCTCAGATGGTGATGGTGGTGGTGATGATGACGGTGATGGTGATGATGGTGGAGATGGTGATGGTGATGATGTTGGAGGAGATGATGACTGATTGAGTTTCTTCATGTGATGTTTTCTATTTTTTGTTTTTTGACGCCTTCTTCTGGATTGTAAAACTTGATAACTCTGTTTTTATTTGAGTGTAATAACTCTATGATGCTTTGTGGAACAACTATGTATGGTTTTGTGTGACGTTTTATGTATGACTTGCTATCTCGTGAACAAACCTATATTTATGCAAAAATATGTTGCTTCTAATGCCTATATGATGTTCTTTGTGGCTTATTATGTTCAGGTTATTTCTTTTATGAATCAATGCCTATATAAAATAACTTTCATGTTTTTGGTGTGTAGCAAATAGTTGCTTATCATAAGTTGCCTATATGATGTTTAAGTTTTGTATTTTCATGCACATCTATGATGCCTAAATGATGATTTGTAATTTGCTTAAGCTAGTTTATCATTTCATGATCAATGCATGATTAAGACAATAACCATGTTTTGTTTCTTGCATGGTTATTATGCATAAGTTTGATGGATAGTTGTCGGTTTAGCTCCTGTATATATGCTCTATTGATGTCATCTAGTCTATTTGACAGGGGGAGTTTTTGACATAAATTTCTTTATTTTTCTTATCTATGCTTATAAGCAGGGGGAGCATTGCTCCTATCTTTCATTTTCCCTCTTTTTGATGTTGTCAAAGGGGGAGAAAATACCACATATAATAGCTTACAAATTAATTCTGTTATATATGATCATGTGTGTTTTATATATATGGTCATGTATGATTTATTCTTGTTTTGGGTTATATGTGGATTATCAGTGTATACTTTACATTCATGTATAAATTGTTTGCCATCATCAAAAAGGGGGAGATTGTTGACCCTATAGTTTTGATGATGATTTGACAAACAATTTATTACTAATAAGTTTTCTAGTGTTTTGTGTTTATGTTCTCTTTTCAGGTATTTCAACACAGCGTTAAAGATTCAAGTTCATCTGCGTGGGTTTTCTTAGGTATATGATCAGTTTTCTTACATATATAGTATGATAATATCTAAGCTCAATATATATACACTTAACACGATTTTTGACGTTTTCTATCATATAGATGATTTTTCATTAAACGTTGTTAAAATATCTTTATCTCTTGTTTACAGCTCTCTCATACTTTATTATATACATATAATATATGCACAATATATATATGAATATTTACAAGTCCTATATCAACTTTCACTTTCATAAAAATAATACAGGTTTTCCAAGCATTTTTCAAAACCAGGTAGTTTTCACAAACGAAATTTGTTTTTTCAAAAATTCCTTTTCAAACATGTTCATTTCATCATTTATAAACTTTCCCCAAAGTTTCACTATTTTTGGATATGAATTGATATTTTTAACGAATTTCCAAAAACTGCCCAAAACCTGTTTTCTGCCCATGTCAGATTTCGGTCGACCGATACGGTCGACCGACGGTAGTCTGTTTTCTGAGAATTTCTTTGAGTATTTTCCGGTCGACCGGAATTTCCGTCGGTCGACCGAAATTTCCATTCGGTCGACCGAAATTTGCGTCGGTCGACCGCCAGCTTCAAAACATGTTTTCTCACGTTTTTTGAACTAATCGGTCGACCGTACCGGTCGACCGACGAGTTGACAAACTGAGCCTAACAGCTAGTTTTTCAAATGGGTTTTTTGGTCTTTCACCTATTTCTAGCTGTTGTATTGGGTGCTATATATACCCTATTGCTGCTCTTCTTCTCTATCAATCAAGAAATCCAAGTTTACTGTTTAGCAAGATATTAATCACGTTTAAGAGCTGTTTAAGAAGTGTTTCGTTAATCTGTTTTCAAGAGAAAGTTTTCTACAACAAGAAGAGGCTCTCATATTCCATTGGGATCATATTCTTCAGCTCCTCTTGTTCATTGAGAAGTTTTTCTAAACTCTTTCCATATAGCTTACTATTTCACTTTCATTTGATTAGCTATATTCATTAAATTATTTATTGAGTTTTATTCACTGTTATCACACACACTTATTGAGCTTGATATTTCCATATTATATATTGTGGGTTGTGGGGTGTGATTTAGTGAGTGTGAGCTTCATTGTGTTCTCACTTGTTAATTGAGAACAAATCATTGTATTTAACATTTATTTGTAAGAATCACTTGTAATACACTTGTACACCGAGAGAAGTGTGAGGAGAGAGAGACGGGGTCAAATCCAATAGGAGTGGCGTCGATTGACGAACCTAGGGAGAGGTTGTAATCGAGCACTTGAGGAGGAGGACACGGGCTAGATTCCTACACTTAGTGTGTGAAGTGTGATTGTTGAGTGATTGTGTAGTGTGAGAGTTTTCGGTGAGCTTGTAAACCGAGTGTGTAGAAGTTCCGGCTTCCAAACCGGATTGTGATAGTGGATATCTCCTCGAGGTGAGGAGCGGGGACGTAGGTCGTGGGGACCGAACCTCGTAAACATATCGTGTGTTTGTGTTTTGCTTGTCTCATATTTTATTTGTGCATATTCTTATTGTTCATATCCATCTCTTGCAAGAACATATTGATCTATATATTTTTAATTAGCTTTTAATTGGAATTAGATTAGCATAAGACCCTAATCACCCCCCTTTAGGGTCTAACACAATTATTTTAACCAATTGACAAATATTTTTTCAGAGTTCAAAGTTTACAATTTTCATGAGCTATAATGCACGAGTTTTAGCTATTCTAATTCATTTTGACTCATTAGTAATTAATTTTGTCAAGTCCAAAATTCACATTTTCATGAACTAGCCCACGATTTTTGGTATTTTTTCATTTTGACCCATTGGCAAATAAATTTGTGTAGATTGGACTTCACGATTTCATAAGTTATACGGTATGAATTTTTATCATATTTAGTCATTGTGACCCATTGTCAAATATTTTCACGATGGTCAAAATTCACAATTTCCTAAGCTATAACCGATGATTTTTGGTCATTTTAAGTCATTCAAATTCACAATTTCCTAAGCTATAACTGATGATTTTTGGTCAATTTAAGTCATTCAAATTTCACGATTTCATGAACTATAACCCATAATTTTTGGCCATGTTTTGTAGTTTTGATCTGTTAGTTTCATGGTGGCCAAAATTTAGTATTCCATGATCTAGAACTCATGATTTTTAGACATTATTAGCTATTTCAACACATCTCCAAATAATCTTAAGGAGACAAAAAATCACGATTTTGCGAGCTATAAGCGATGATTTTGAACCATTTTTAGTCATTTCGGTCCATTATCAAATAATTTCGCAAAGACAAAAATTCAAATCGCATGAGCTATAACCATTGATTTTTGGTTATTTTTAGTCATTTTCACTTGTTGTCAAATAATTTCACAAATGCCAAAATTCACTATTTCATAGACCATAACTAAAATTTTGTCATTTTTAGCCATTTCAATCCATTGACAAATAATTTCTCAATGGCCAAAATTTATAGGTTTCTCGAGCTATAATCCATGACCTTTGACCAGTTATAGTTGTTTTGACCCATTGATAAATACTTTCGCAGAGACCAAAAATTTCTCATTACATGAGTTATAATCTAAAGGAAGTTAACGTCTTTGTTTTCTCAGAAACAAAGGGGAAAAGCGGAAGAAGAAACATATTGTTGTGTCAGTTCAGTAAACAAAACGTAATCAATTTAAAAGAAAATGCATTCCGAAGACCAATCATTTAGAAAACGTTAGATTGTTCCTGTTGTATTGGAACCTACATTCTGAGAGTGATGATCGCATTAGTCTGAAAGATGAGTGGGATCCCTTGCATAGCGAATGATTCGGAGAGAACTTTGTTTGCAGCCTCTGTAGGATGGTAAACCGTCCTAGAAGACACTGTGGCATTGGCACATATCCGTGGTATAAAGCGCGCTGCACAAGAGAGCTGTTTCGACTGTCCCTGTTGCGTAACATCCCCTCGTCGCTTCAAAGAACCCTGTTTCATTTAGTAGCATCGAAGAGCCCTGTTTCATTTAGTAGCATGACATGTTCATTAAAATTTTCTTGCGTGCAACTACAGTCGCATATAGTAGACATCATTGACCAATTGCACATGTTTGTTTCACTTCAACCGATGAATGCAATTGCAACTGTTACTATTCTTGTACTACTAGGCAAAAAAAGCGGGGTCCATAAAAACTCGTCATTTCTCTTTGCAACTTACTGGAAAGGGTCCCACTTTTTGTCTATTGGTATAAGAGTAATATAGCTTTTGTACTACAGTTATTGCTATACTTTAGACATAAGTTGGAGTTACAACCTTTTAAGGCAAATTGGTTAATGCATTAACTTCAACTGCAACCAATTCTCAATAGAAATCAAACGAAATCTGATAACCCAAAATAGATACCTGCGGCTACAATTGCAGGCCAGGCAGCCACAACTGCATGCAACAATACTTGCAACTACCGCAGCAGTCGCGTGCTGCTGACACCTGTTTTTGCAATTATAGTTGCAACCAACCAATAAAAACCCTGTAATATGTAAAACGTTAGTTATATGTAATAAGTGTATACCATGATTGCTGGGGTTTTTGATGAGGTCAAGTAGGGGGCTTGAATATATCAGTGACAACCAACTTGAGTCCAGGGCGTGCCTTCTTAAGGGCTCCCTGGCTTCTTCCAGCTTCTTGCTGAAGTTGATTGCTTCCTTGTTAAGGCGAGAAACAGTCCTTGCTCACAAAACCAAAGATAATCTTGGCTCCAGGTAGGCAGCCCATTGGTGAAAATGATGTCACCCTAATTCTTCTTGCTCCTAACCAGTACAAGTTCTGAGTAATTCAATATGGACCTGTTAGTTTTTTAGTTGATACATATAATGGTTACAATTTCTAGAATACAAATTCGAATACACTGTATGTAAGCTGGGTGTTCTGAGCCATCCACGGAACGCTTGTTGTCCCTTATTCTCCTTGTGAATGGCTCAGAATACCCTGTTCGTATGCTAGTGTTATATAATTGCGAATTGGCCCATGTACTCTCGCCCGTTGCGGATAGATCCCTAGTAACTCTATTTGTGCGAATGGCCCCCCTGCATTATTTGCCCAAGTGCAGCCACGCTTCCTCCATGTCGGCCTAATCCGCTATCTTATCTGCTTCTGTTCTTGGCACCTAGATAATATCTGTGTCAAAGCAAAGAGCTTATTCGAGAACAAGCCCTTCTTTCACAAACAACCTATCTGCTCTTCCTGGTGCTCTCACTTCTTTTGACTCCTCTAAGAGTTAAAAAAAAAGGCAATTGGATTCTATCCTGAGCAGTAAAAATATGAGGGGTCTATTTGCCTCCTCAAAACATTTTTGACTGTTTAAGAGCCAAAAAATTTGTCTATCTGTACAAATAGAACTGCAGGGGGTCTATCTGCAATCTGACAATGATATTGGTGGTCTATCCGCAATCAGGCGATAGTGTAGGGCATCTATCCGAATTTACTTATAATAAAAATTGTACTCCAATTTTTGCTAGTAGGGGCCAATAGGTCTTTTTTTTGGTGGGGCTTTCTATCTGCTGGCATTTGATAAGTAGAGGCTGAAGAGTAAATACAAGGGAAGACCTGAACAAAAGTTGTGAAGGATTGAACAATCAAGTCAGAAACTGATCTGGTGTGAATTCTGAAGACTAGAGGACTGATGTAGTAGGTCAGCATATAATTGTTGCAGAGAATATATATGGATCCTGAAATGGTCTTCGTCGAATTGGCATTTGCGCTCTGTGTTACTATCTCCAGCTTGGCCTGGTATTCCTTGTAGTATTTGAACTGTCACATTCTGTAATATCCATGATCACAAAAAACCCGAATTAGCTTAAGAACTGTAGCTTGTAGTAAAGATACAAATTACTGAATATGATTAACTGTAAATACACCCTCCCTCTATAGGGGCTAGCCATTGATTACTTCCTAAACTGTTCATTAGCACTTGGTTCCCTTGATATCCCAAAATAAAGTTATTTCCCCCATAATCTTTGTATGACACGTGCATGTCACATGACATCAATATCTTTCAAAGAGAACTTTGACATTTTACTGCATCGTAGAGAGACACTCTATTTTGTTGTAGGTGTTGAGCATACACCTCCTGAAGTACATATACAAATGATGAAGAGATTTCATGATATAGACATCAGAGTCTCTACGTACTAATAATTTTTTTTACTAAATGGCTAGTTCCTATAGTACAAAAAACGAACATGCAGTAAATGCTGAACTCAACAGCTCCTTCCTCCCCCATCTAACTCAGCCACCAATGCAATAGTAATTAACAATTATATACCCCCCTAAGTTTGATTTGTAAGGCATCCAAGCAGCAAAGGATCATTCCAAGTAGCAAGAAAGAGAAAGAGAGAGAAAAACAAAGAGAGAAATAAAGAGAGGGAAATAGTGAGTGATTGTAAAAGAGTTTAGTAGTTTGTAGTAGAGAGTGCTTGTATTAGAGAGTATTGAGTTTGTACCACTAAAGAAACAATATCAATATATTTCTTAGTGTCCACCACTCCTCTCAACTCAACAAGTTGTTGATCAAGTATGTTTTGATGATACAAATATATTGTGTGTTTGGCTAACTTGGTTATTACAGTATCAAAATATATATCCGGCCTGTTACATCATTCAAGTTGATCAAGCAAGACTGAAGAGAAATCAAGATAAAGTTGGACTTCATATTGTAACTTTTACTTTATTTTAGATTGTTAAAAGCCTTGGTGCACACACACAAACCATGACTTAGTTTATAAAAATCTTAGTCTCCTATTTGACTAATGATACCCTAGTCGACTTATAAAAGAACTAATGAAACCTTAGTTTTTCTGCATTAAAAATAACATGTTTCAATGATACATTAACTTGAAAAATATCTATAAAATCATACGAGCATTGGATTGGGATGATTTTGGATTCATCATGTAGATATTTGAAATACGCATCCAACTCATCTAAAATCACTCAATTCGGATGTCATAGTAAGAAGTTATGTCCATTTTAGTGTATGTTTCTATTCTGATCAGTCGACCGACTAGCTTGTTTGGCTGAATTTGATTTTTCTAGTCTGTCGACTGGTCACTGTAGCAATCGATCTATCTTTATAGCAGTACTGATTCAAGTAACAGTTATTTTTAAAAGTTTCTGGTCAGTCGACTGATGAGTCCACCAGTCGATTGACACAGGCAGTTTATCGTTGTTTGACTTTTGATGTTCAAATTGAATTAGTCATTTTATAGTAGTTAAAAAATCGGATTTTGAAAACATATTTGAACTCAGAAGTTATGTCTATTGGTCTGAATATATACCCTTGAGTTCAATTTTCAAAATACATGTTCTTGAACCAAAAATTTTGATATACTCTTGAGTTGAAAAACTGAAAATGAAAAACTCTCTTTATAGTCTTCTTGTCCAAAATTTCCAGTTTTAGTGAGGCAAAATATTAAGAATTCCTATTAGCCACAGATCAATTAAGATCACTACACATCAAGGCTTATAGGATTGTTGTAATCTTCATCAAGAAAAGTTCTCTTTGGTTTGAGGGAAGAGGAAATGTTCTCTCTAATTTGAAGGAAGGAAAGTCTTTCTCTGGTTTGAGAAAGGGTGTGCAAATTGACAAGAGGATTTTCAAGTTTGTGCAAGGATTATTCTTGTAAGGAAATTCAAGAATAGTGAAAAATCTCAAGCGGGTTGCTTGGGGACTGGATGTAGGTCTGGAGGACCGAACCAGGATAAATCCTCATGTTTGCAATTGTGTTTTTCTGGTTTGAGTTTTTATTGTTGATATAATCTTATTCCGCTGCATAGTTATTTTTTATTTCGTAAGATATTTTTATAAAGCACTATTCACCCCCTCTAGTGCTTTGAGTATTGCATACAAGATCCAACACAAGTGGTATTAGAGCTTGGCTTAGGGTGCGTGTATCTGCTTATCATATACTTTGTAGCTGCCACCAAATGTAGATCCTCCACATCAGAAAATAAGTTAGATTATCATTTACCCTTTGAAGGTACTTGGTACTATTTATGAGTATAGTACTATTTATAAGTATGGTTACTATTCGCAAATATGGTTGTTGTTTATAAGTACGGTTACTGTTTACGTAAAATAATAGAAGTTGCAGCTCGTGATAGAAGTAAGGTGGTCAGGGACCTGCTTTCTCCTACGGGGATCCTATCGGCATTCTTGAAGGCTGAAGTTCGTGTTTAATCCAGAATTGTAAAGTTGGTTGGTTAGGGACTGGACTTGCGTGAAGATATTGAAGCAGTACTACGTCACGATAACGGATTTGGCAAATACGACTACTATACTCAAGAAACTCAACGGTAATAACTATAACAACTGGGAGACGTGTATGAAGTCCTATATACAAGGACAAGACCTCTGGGAGGTCATCGGGGGTGCTAAAACTATAGCACCTCGGGAAGCTAGTGAAGCACTAAAAAAGTAAACATCAAAGCCGGCAAAGCTATGTATGTGCTAAAGATGATAGTAGAAGAAGATCTTGTAGACTATATGCGAGATGCTAGAACTCCGAAGAAGGCATGAGATACACTTGCGATACTCTTCTCGAAAAAGAATGATACTCGACTTTAACTCACGGAGAATCAATTGATGACCTTGTAACAGAAGGATCTGACAACCAGTCAGTACTTCAAGCAAGTAAAATCACTCTGTTCATATATTGCTCAACTAGATTCATATTCTAAAGTATCTGATGCGAGGATGAGGATAATAATCATCCACGACTTGAGATCAGAATATCACAGACTCGTTACTGCTATACACGGGTGGCCGACTCAACCAACATTATTAGAGTTAGAGAGTTTACTCGCTACACATGAAACCCTAGCCAAACAAATGGCAGACATTTTAATAAAAAATGAAGATGAAACACTCTTCAGTAATAAGGAGAGAGGCAAACTAAGAGGCACGAGGAAAGAGGAGTATGGAAAGGCTGGTTCAAGGAGGCAGCCAGGAGGACCATACATCGGTAGAACACTACAGCGTGAGGAGCAAGCTGATTGTCAAGCAAGGAGACTTGATAATAGCTACTACAACTGTGGGAAGAAAGGACACTTTATCAGAGACTGCCGCTATAAGAGAAGACCTGAAGAGGGCAATGCTGCAACATCGCGTAGATGTTAAGATGATGAAGAAGAATGGGATGCCCAAGCATCCATAGCCATTATTAAAAATGTAGCAATTGATGAAGACGAGGTTGTTGGTATAGCACTAGCCTCGATTGTAGAATACTCTGAGTCCATATTTGTAGCGGTTTCAGATCAGGAAGAAATCAACTATAATAAAGATTGGATCGTCAATTCTGGCTGTTCCAACAACATGACAAGAGATAAGGAGAAACTTGTCAACATGAAGGAGTATAAATGTGGCCGAGAAGTTGTGATAGAGAATAATTCAAGATTACATATCACACACATCAGAAAGACTGTGTTTACACCATGCTACAACCTGAATCGGACAATTACAAGATGTGTACCATGTATCGGGTATGAAAAAGAATCTTCTATCTGTTTCCCAATTAACAGCTTCTCGAAACTATATAGCATTTGAGCCACAAGATGTAAAAGTCTATCGAAACAGTCTATCGAAACTTGAAGCCACCAAGAGAAGCTGCCATGGAGGGACAGAAGGTAGAATTTGTCTATGTAATGTCAGCGGGATCAACATACATAGATAAAACCAGAAAGAATGAGACGGGTGATCTGTAGCATGCTCAGCTTGGCCATGTAAGTTATCATAAGCTCCAGATCATGATGGAAAAGTCAATGTTGAAGGGTCTTCCACACTTAGAGATTCGAAGAGGGACCATATGCGGAGGTTATCAGTATGGTAAAGCGCATCAATTACCATATCAGGAGTCACAATTAGAGCAAAGGAACCTTTGGGGCTCGTGCACTTAGATGTATTCGTCCGAGTGAAGTAGAAATTGATAAGTGGAATGCGGTACATGATCACCTTTATCGATGATTATTCGAGATATATCTAGGTTTATTTCCTAAAGAAAAAGTCTAAAACACTTTCCAAATTCAAGCAATTCCGAGAAGAAATGGAAGGAGAATTTGGCAAGAAGATTTATTGTCTACGCACAGACAACATGGAAGAGTACACATCGAAGGAGTTTTACGATTATCTGAAGCAGCACAAGATTCGACGACAACTAACGTACCCAAATACTCCGCAGCAGAATGGCGTAGCCGAAAGAAAGAATTGTCATCTCGCCAAAATTTGCAGAAGTATGCTTCATGCTAAGAACGTGCCTGGATGTTTTTGGGCTGAGTGTATAAAGACTGCGACACATGTGATCAATCAGCTACCACAACCAAAATTGGAGTTCATATCACCATTTCAGAAGTTGTGGAATATCAACTCAACCGTAAGCCATTTTAGAGTTTTGGTTGTGTATGTTATGTCTTCGTGCCTGATCACCTTCACAACAAGTTTGACAAAAAGGCTGTCAGGTGTATTTTTATGGGGTATGACAGTGAAAGAAGAAGTGCTCCCGAGCTAGATAGAGGACATAGAATAAGAACTACTGAACAACTTCAAAGATCAACGAGACCCAAAAAACCAAATCCTAAGTATTCTAATGTTTCCATTATGAAAGATGTGAAGGAGCCATCAAGCTTCGAGAAAGCATACGAAATTACTGAATGGAGATGAGCAATGGAGGAAGAAATTCAAGCTCTACAGTAAAACCAAACTTGGGAGTTAGTGCCAAAGCCCAAGGATGTCAAACCTATCTCCTGCAAATGGGTTTACAAAGTCAAGACTCGACCGGATGGGTCAATTAAGAGATACAAAGCACGCTTGGTGGCTCGAGGATTCTCTCAACAGTATGGACTGAATTGTGATGAAACATTCAGTCCAAAAGCTAAGATAACAACAGTTCGAGTTCTTCTAGCTCTAGCAACTAGCAGGAGTTGGAAGATTTGGCAAATGGACGTGAAGAACACATTTCTACATAGTGAGATGAATCGAGAGATTTACACGGAGCAATCCATCTGATTTGAGGGCAAGGAAAAGGAAAATATATTTGCAAACTAAAGAAAGCTCTCTATGGACTGAAGCAAGCTTCGAGAGCTTGGTATAGCAAGATTGGTGAGTTCTTAATTCAAAGTGGATACTCTCTTTCTCCTGTAGATTCTAGTTTGTTTGTCAAATGGACTGGAAATAGGCTAGTAATCATGTTGGTTTATGTGGATGACATAATCTTAACTAGAGATGATGAAGCGAAAATCTAGAGAACGAGGACAAATCTCTCGGTCAGGTTTCAAATGAAGGAGTTTGGGGACCTCAAGCATTTCCTCGGATTGGAGGTCAACCAAAGGATGGACGGACTATTCCTTTACCAAGAAAAATATACGAAGGTGTGACACCCCCACTTTAGTCCCACATGGATTAGTGTGAAGAAATATTAGTGGCTTAAATAGATAAGCTCAAGATTCAAAAAACTAGTGCTAGCATTTTGGCAGTGGGCTTTAGCTAATATCGAGTCGCTCTTGGTGGGTCCCACGGCTTGCTCGCACCAACGGGCTCGTAGGTCCGAGGCTTGACAAAATGGTATCAGAGTAGTTACTAGCCGAAAATGTGGAGCTAAGTGCTATACAGGACTAAGTGCTAAACCGTATGAATAAGGTGGGAGCCACCTCTAGAGCCCGTAGGAGCCACCTATAGAGTTTACATCGTCTGACAGCAATACTGGGATGTGCTAATTGTCATATCGTGATGACGATGACGTTATCTTTGTAAGGTGGGGTGATTGTGATACCCCTACTTTAGTTCTACATGGACTAGTGTGAAGAAATATTAATGGTTTAAATAAAAAAGCTCAAGGCCCAAAAACAACTAGTGCTAGCATGTTGGCAGTGGAGTTTAGCTAACATCGAGTTGCTCTCGATAGGTCCCACGACTTGCATGCACCAACGAGCCCGTGAGCCTGAAACTTGACAGAAGGACATGTTGCTCAAGTACATGATGTTCAACTGCAAGTCAATCTCAATACCGATGGAGACAAATCTGAGACTGTGTGTACATGAAGGAAAAGATTTGGAAGAATCCAACTATGTATCAACAACTAGTTGGAAGTTTGATCTATCTAACGATGATAAGACCAAATATTTTATTTGCGATTGGTGTCATGAGTCGATACATGCAGAAGCTAAAGAAACCTCACTTATAAGCAATCTGAAGGATCTTAAGGTACATTAAGGGTACAATTAACTATGGTATCATGTATAAGAAAGGAGAAGAATGTGAGGTCTATGACTATTGTGATGCTGACTATGCTGGAGATCATGACACTCGAAGGTTTACTATCAGATAAGTGTTTAATCTAGGTTCGGCGGCTATATCTTGGTGTAGCAAAAGACAGTCAACAGTGTCATTGTCAACTATAGAGGTGGAGTACAGATCAACAGCAATGACAGTTCAGGAAAGCACGTGGCTTTTTCAGTTAATAAGAGATCTACATCAGTCCACAGACTATTCACTAGCTTTACATTCCGATAATCAGTCTGCAATATGATTGTCAGATAATTCAAATTTTTATACTAGGACGAAGCACATCGAATTACATCATCACTTTCTTCGAGAGAAAGTTCTTTGGGAGGAGATCGTAATGAAACCAATCGAGACAAACGAACAAATAACTGATATATTCACCAAAGCACTAAGTACTTCAAAGTTAACAGAATTTCGAAGTCAGTTTGGACTCGTGGATAGATTGAGAAGTCACTGCTGAGGGGGAGTGTTAAAGTCAGCAGCTCTCTTCTCCCCCCACCTAACTCAGCCACCAATGCAATAATAATTAACAACCCCCTAATAGTATATACCCCACTAAGTTTGATTTGTAAGGCATCCAAGTAGCAAAGGATCATTTAAAGTAGCAGGAAAGAGAAAGAGAGAGAAAAACAAAGAAAGAAATAAAGAGAGGGGAAAAAATAATGAGTGATTGTAAAAGAGTGTAGTAGTTTGTAGTAGAGAGTGTTTGTATTAGAGAGTATCGAGTTTGTACCACTAAAGAAATAATAACAATATATTTTTTAGTGTCCACCACTCCTCTAAACTCAACAGCCAAACCTAATGAAAACATCCACACGTAAGTTTGCTGTTTCGTCCAAGTATCCAGAAACTGCAGAAGCAAAGTTGGCTCCCATGAGCAGGTTTTTTCCAGTGGCCAGTGGGCAGAGGTATGCTGCTTGGTATGTGGTGAATGCAGGGGTATTAACTGCAGACACTGAACAAAATAGATAAAAATGAGAAAGATAATAGTATGCCATTTCAAATTTATCAAATGGGGGAGATTTATTTCAGAAATAACTGCGTATACACCTGCACTGTAGGCATCAGCCATTTATTATACTTTTTATTAGCGTTTAGACTCCTTAACTCTCAAATAGAAAACATGAGGGTGGGAATGAAGGTCTCTCCGCAAGACATTAATGTCACATGACACCATGAGGAATGTGTATATAACAAGTTAACTTTTTTTTTTTTGGATCAGAGAGTCAAAGCGCTAATAAAAAGTTTAAGGCCAACAAATATCAAACCCTTGGTGGTGTCGGAGTTGTATCTGCAATTAACCTTTTCTATGTAGTCAATAGCCAGCTTTCCATTGCTGAACCTCCCACTTGCGGTATGATTGAAGAAATTCCTGCCGTATGGAGGTAAGTTAGCCCTTGCAACAGTGAGGAGATTGTTCTGATTTGAAAAAAAAAAGAAGCAGTGACGAGATTGTTGTTGTTGCTGCCAACTTCAAAAAGGGAGTAACTGAAGAAGAAAACTACAGGAACAAGGCTTTGCTCTTGTGAGACGCCTCCAACTCCTAGTAGAAATACTTGAGGTACAACCATTGCTAGCAATATAGCTCTCTTTGTCAACAAACGCATCATAGGTTTTGTTGTGATGTAAATGTGAAAGAGGGAGAAGAAGATGAAGAGGGATTCAGTTATAGGAGCCTGGTGGAGATGAGTGATGTTGTACGGGCATTTAAGTAGCGAGAGGGAGTGATTTCTTGAGAAGAGAAGGGGGCACGAGTGTACTATTAATGTACAAATTCCTAAGCCTAATTATCCAAGGACTAATATAAAATTAGCGCGCGCCATTAGTGACACGGACTAGGAATATTGTACTCTTCTCCCCATTGTATCGGTGTATTACACCTTGTTGCAATAGTTCAAGGATAGACGATCTTCTGATGCCCCCGTTAATGCAGTGCAGTGTGTCCCCTGAATACTTTCTCGAGAAAAGGAGACGCGCGCCTGTAAGTTTCGCTGAAGGCTCTCAGTATCAGTCAATACTGATTGTCTAGCTAAGTGATCTTCGTGAACTTCTTGAGTAACAACTGACGTCATTAGATACTACTCTTCCATTCTCCTCAGTATCAACAACTACATTGGTCGGCAACATTGCAACGATATATTTTTTTTGGAGATACCTTAACAGAATTTAGCAATTTTTATTAGACTCGACATCTTATTCTTGAGAAGACATCAAGACTCAGGAGAACATACTTGTTTGCAAGGCTTAATTATAGAACTCATTCGGGAGGCATCCGCTAACTATATCAATCTGTTATTTGCTAATAGTGCATCGATGCTTATAGAGTTGTTGATTATTAGTTTGCCCATCTTTAGTAACACATGATTAAGAAAACAATGTGGTCTTGTTGTTCTAATAACTCTCTCATTAGGCCATTTAATTTCTTAACTTCGCCAAGAAGTTTCAACGCTTTGGCTTACCAGACTCTAATCAAGATCCTTTTAATATAATGACTTGTGTGCCGCCCATGATAATTCAATATAATGAAAGGTTGAGTCTACTTATGGGTTTTAGAAAATAGCTATTGTGGAATCATAATTAAGTATTTGAAGATTAGACTGAAAACAATGTTGAGCGAAAGTTGGCACATAATTATTTGAGCATGAGGACTGTTGAGAGGTCTTGAATTCTAACCTGTCAATCGTTGATCTCTGGTTTTGCATTTCCAGTTTCCAACTACTGTTTGAAGAGTATTTTGGGAAATTAAGTGAAGCAAGCGGAGCTAAGTGCGGCGGAGTTTCGTGGGGAAGCGAACATAGCTTACTATGTTTCCCTAGTCCATTTTTTGGCAACAATTCTGATTTATTCTGTAACCGAACTTGTTGAGGGTTATTTCGTGGATTTTGTATTGGAAAATATATTAGAGATGTAGGGTTTGTTTCCGCTCGCCAGGTACGCGTAGGTCATGATTCCACTTGGAGAGAATCACAGGGAAAAGGGTTTCGAAATATGAGAGAGCAAAACAATCATCTGTTACTGCCCGTGAACATGGTACTTGCTTCAGACCACAGAAAATGTGTGACAAAAACAATGTGTGTTTAGGTGTTGCTTTGTTTCTACGTGATCTTGATGTTGGATTCTGCTTATTTCCTAAAAGGGACCATGGAGGACTTGAGAGTATCAGACTAGAATTTCCAGTCAATAGTTCTTGATTGATCTACTTATCATGATATATTCATGAACTATTTTTACAGGAACTATTTAAGTGAATAGGAACATGAATTGCCACAGTACGCAATGAGAAAACTGGATTCGATCAATATACACGCTGCGAAAGGAGACGGCTCTCCTTCATTCACACTGAACACTATGTCACCTGAATTAGATGAATAATCAGGATGCTCTGCTGAACTTGAATCACTCTTATTCAATGATAGAGTTCACCATGGATAACTTTGCTCATAGATATTGTGGAAGAAAATAGTAGTAGTCTAAAAAACTAGACTAATCCCTTGCAGAAAGAGTGATTCGAAGAGAACTTCGTTTGCAGCCTCTGAAGGATGGAAACTGTCCCAAAAGACATAGCCTGTGGCGTTGGCGCACGTCCCTGGCGTTATCTCGTTGCACAAAATGGATGTCTCGATTGTCCCTGTCCCGCAACATGCCCTCCTCGATTCAAAGAATCCTGTTTCATCAAGTAGCATGACAACTTCATTAGCATTTTCTTGCGTTCGTATAAAGACGGTTTAATTCACTATAACTGCAGAGGTTGCAAATGCATTTGCATTTAATTGGCACATTTTGGACCAGTGGCAGTAGTACGTTTGACTGCCAATAGAATAAATGCAATTACAGTCAATGACTTGCGCAGTTTCCGGTGCAATTTGTAGTTGCAACCTTTGTGAGCTCAAACGGGAATTATGTTGCAATTTAAATCGCAACTAGTCCCAGTACAAAAAACAAAATATAACACCTCAAAAACACCTGTGACTGCAACTGGACTCAAACAGTAGGAACTACAGTGGCATAAAGCAGTAGTTGCAGTAACTGCAGTTGGATGCTGCTGACACTTATATTGCAACGGGTTAATTGCAGATAGACACCCTGGACTTTAGCCCAATTGCAAACAGACCTCTTGTAGTTCTATTGGTGCGGATGGACCCCCGTGAGTGATCTTTTTTTAATTCTTTTAAGATTCCCCCCAAAAAAAGGGTGTCTATCCACACTTGAGCAATTAAACAGGGGGCCTATCCACTCCTTATCCACAATTGGTCGATAGCGGAGGAGTCTACCGCAATTAATCCTAGTGTATTATAGTATAGCAAACCAAAAGACTACATAGTATGAGCTTTATATGTGCAAAGCATATACCATTGTTGCCGGGGTTTTTGATGAGGTCAAGTAGAGGGTTGTATATGTCGAAGACAACCAACTTAAGGTCAGGATGTGCCTTCTTCAGGGCTTCCCCAGCTGCTTCTAGCTTCTTGTTGAAGTTGAGAGAATCATTGTTAAGACGAGAAACACAGTCATTGCTCCCAAAACCGTAGATTGTTATGGCTGCAGGTAGACAACCCAATGGTGGCAGCGATGTCACCCCAATTCTCCTTGCTCCTAACCTGTACAAGTCCTGAGAAATGCAATATGGATCTATTAGATTTTATTTTTTTTTGTTGATTCATTACCTAATCACGACTAGACTGCCTGCACTATCACCAAGTTGCAGAGAGAGCCTGTGTAGTTCTATTCTTGCAGATAGACCCACCGAGCGAATTTTTTTGACTCTTTTATCCTCAGAGAAAGAGAATTGTTCTTGACAAATAGACCTCCTGAGAGTAAAAGAGTCAAAAAAATTTCACAATTTACCTATAGTACATGGGGTTTATTTGCAAAAGTAGAACTGCACAGGGTTTATACATAATTAGGCGATAGTACATGAGGTCTATTCGTAACTAACCTTTGTTTACAGTCTGAGAAGCATATGGCTGATGTCCTTAAAAAATTAAGATTCTTTCACGTTTTTGCGAGACACATGAACTATGCTACAAATCTCATGCTATATTGGCACAACGAGATACAAGAGAGATTCCTCCCTGTGAATTGCAATCAGGGTTCATGGGTCTCTATCTTTCGAATTCCTTTTGTGCACCATTAATGATATGAGCTTAGACGAGGGCTTAAGAGTTTGTTAATTGTATTGCTCAGAGCTTGTTATTTGTATTGGGCTATCTATCTACCTCTGCTAACATTCAATGCACTAGAAGTTATAATAACAAGACCTGAACAAAAGTTGTGCAGGATTGAACTAGCAAGTCAGCAAACTGATCTGGGGTGAACGCTAAGGAGACGAGAGGATTGATGTAATAGTTCTGCAAATAATCACTGTTCCCAGCGCTGATAATGTAAAGGGAGCCTGAAATGATATTCGTCACGTTGGCACTTGCACTCTGTGCTACTATCTTCAGCTTGGACTGGTATTCCTTGTAGTATCGCAACTGTTGCGTCAATGAAATCGATTTCTGTAACATCCATGATCACAAAAATCCCACATCAGCTTAAGAAAAATGGCTAGTATCAGAGACGCAGGGTGCTGAAACCACCCACATATAAGGCTGCTGTTGCGTCCAGGTACCCAGAAGCTGCAGAAGCGAAGTTGGCTCCCGTGAGCAGGTTGTCTCCAGTTGCATGTTTGCTGAGGTATGCTTGTGGGTATGCATCGAATCCAAGGATCTCAACTGAATACACAAGTGAACAAAAGACATAAAAATGAGCTACGACAAGGGTTAATTGCAGGCAGACCCCCATGCGAAAGACCCCAGCAGTGCTATTGTTCAAGATAGATCCCCCCTGAGCGAATGTTTTATTTATTTAAAAACTCTAAGGACATCTATTTGTCAAAAAACAACTTTCTCTCTTTTTTTAATTAGGGGTTAGATTTATTAAACTTTTTATTAGCACTTAAACTCCTTGATCTCCAAAGTGCTACGAGGGTGTGAGCAGTGTGTATCATGACACAAAGTGAGACACGGACATACAACAGATCAAACGTCTTTGGATCAATGTGTAAGCGTTAATAAAAACTTGGTTCAATCGCGGATAGACCCCTGTACTATCTTCCAATTGCAGATAGAACCCCCGATTGAAATTTTTTGACTCGTTCGCCCTCATGAGGTCTATTTGCCGAAAACAATTATATCTTTCTCTGAGCGTAAACGAGTCAGAGAAATTTCAATCAGGGGGTCTATTTGTAACAATGGGACTACAAGAGATCCATCCACAATCGGACGATAGTACAGGAGGCCTATCATGAATACATTAACCCTTATAAACTTTTATCATTTACCAATGAAGTCAATTGCCAGCTTTCCGTTGCAGAACCTTCCAGTTGCGGAGTGGTTGATGAAATCCCTGCCATATGGAGGGAAGTTGGCCTTAACAAGAGTAGGGAGGTGGTTGTTGTTGCCGGCATCGAAGATGGAGTCACCAAAGAAGAAAACCGCAGGAACAAGGCTTTGACCTTCTAAAACTCCTACAAGTCCTAGTAGAAATACTTGAGCAACTACCATTGACAGCGTCATGGTTCCTAAGTGAAAGTGGGAGAAGAAGATGATCGAGGGAGTTAGTAGTGGGAGACAGGTCTAGATGAGTGATGTTATGTGGGCATTAGTGGTGGGAGTGAGGGATTTCTTAATGCATGAGAGTAAGTGGTGCAATTATTCTGTTAATGGTGTATCACGAAAATAGTCATTGCGTTGAGAAGAGCATTGAGTAGCCCAGGTCCATTGCACTAATGATGCATTAAAATGATATCGATCCGTGATCAATGCATGGATCCCTAAGTCTAGTGATCTGATGGCTGATATCATCTTTGGCGTGGTGTTAAGCTATGGATCGAGCTCCTGCATACTTTTTTTCTTTTGGATCACATTGCACTAATTCAAGAATGAACAGTCTTTTTATGCACTATTAGTACAATGAACTGGATTTACTTTACTGAATACTAGACAATGGGGCACTTTAGTCTTCAAAGAATTGTTGGGTGCAAAAGGCAAATGATTAAAGATTTACAGGTGCAATAATTAGTTGTGGGTGGAGGCCCAAGCCTTCAAAAAGCCTCTTTCCTTTCCAAAAAAGAGAAGTTCTTTCCGTGCATGTTGTGCATCTCCACTCTTGCTTGATGCATGTTTTGCATCTCCACTCTTGATGAACTTCATGAATAACAACTGGCTCATGAGAGATTATTGGTCCATTCTCATTAATATCGTCACCTATAATGGTCACCTTACTGCAATGTTTTGGTATTCATTAGTCTTGACAAGTGTTTGCCGAACTTTGGTATTTTTTTTAAAATACAAATTTGATATCTTATTCTTAACAAGTGTTAAGCCTCAAATTACGTACTTGTTAAGTATCAAGCGGCTCGCGTTTCATGGTGTTAAATGCGCATTAAAAAAATGTCAACTTTTGGATCATTAAACTTGGGGATCCGTGCATGGATATTTGATACACGTTAAATGCCATGAACCGTGGATACCTTCTCGTTTGGGAGACATAATGATTTTTCTTTTACTTAAATCAGTTGTTATTACTTATCTTACCTAATTATTGTTAGTTACTGGTTTACCCATCTTCGACTGACAAATGATAGAGAAACAAAAGTCCTCGTTCCAGTAACTCTCTCATTAAGCCATTTAGTTTCTTAACTTCGTCAAGAAGTTTCAGTGCTTTGGTATTCATTAGTCTGAAACCAGATTGATTAATACATGCGCATGAATTTAATAGGTGAAAGCAAATATGTGTTGTGTTAGTTGGATTTTGTGCATTTTTCGACAGTTGAAGCAGGGATCTTTTTAATATCATGACGTTATATTTTCTATTGGTTCAAGTTGACATTGGATCACTCCAAAGTTCGCGTGCCCAGCATAATCATTCATTATAATCAAATGTTGACTCCGCCTACGGTTAGAAATTAGTAGAAACAACTTTCTATTTTTATTTTAAATTTAGGAAAGTGTAAAGTGGAGACAGGGGAAAAAAACTGAGGGCATAATTATTTGAATTTGGGGACCATGATGCACTTATATCAGGTAAAATTCACACCTTAGAGAGTTTTCGATTGATTTATCAGTCTTGAAAATTTTCTTCCATGCTCTTTTTTGTCCTACACTTTTTTGTGCTGTAATTGATTTATGTGGACTGTTTTTTTACCCAATTAAACACCAAAAAGAAATATAAAAGGTGACAACAAGAAACTTGGAGGAGTGCTTTACTAGCTCTAGTCTTCCTTCTCCTTAGATCATTGTGTAACAATCACAATTTGAGGCAGATACGAGATTAAGTATGTGAGACCTAATCCATTCTAAATAAATTAATAAATAAATAATACAGACTTGGGACCTAAAAAAAGAAAATAAGAGGGAAGCCTCAATCAATTGTAGAGGTATTAATGTATTATTTACAAAAAGATAGGAACATAAAATTGATTTTGTGGCTCAATAATCTGTTGCTGGATAGAAACAGCTAAGCTCACACAACTTTCAATTGTTGATTCTCACCCCACTTTGAGTTTCCCATCCTTATAAGTCAATTATTCTTTACTACCAATAAAGTTTAGAAACTGACATTTCCCAAAGGAAAAAGAAAGAAAAATGATTTCACTTCATTTCAGCAATTCCCACAATATAACATGAGAAAATTGGATTCGATCAAATACACACTACAAAAGGAGACAGCTCTCCATTATTCGTACTAAATACTACATAACTCTTCGCTCTGCCTGAATTAGATAAACAAATCAGGATCCTCCAATTAATCTTTTCTAAAAACAGGTTACAGGAGGAATACATAAGTGAACATGAGGCACAGGCATTATTGAAACCGGAGAAAAAGCGACTTAGAATTTTTAATGCATTTTTTTGTCAATGCATTAAAAGCTTAAATGCCTCATTGTTCATCTCAAATGCATACTCATAGCCAAGATCTTTGGCTTGATTCTGAAATTCTTCCATTTCTTCATCAGGGACTTGGATGCCTACCAACACATTTGCACCCATTTCGCCCTGTAAAGAGAGATCATTAATACTGAGGGAGAAGGTAATAGTGCTAACAATCAGCCTGATAAAATTATGTTCAATTGAAAACAAGTCTTTGACAGATTGTGGATGATATGGTTCATCAAATCGAAGGAGTACTTCTGAGGCTCAATGTGACTGTAGAATATCTATGAAGTTGAAGGATGGATTTTGTGACATCTATAATACCAAAAAGTACTTAATGAATCAGATTTTGGACAATTAAAAACATGTGCCAAAGAAAAGTGTGTACAGAAATGAGAATATTGCATTGAACTTGTGGTATACCCTAAGAGATAGGATACAAAATGAATGCATCAAGATTAGAGATTGCTTCTATCAAGGATAAAATGAACAAGACTTTGTTGAAATTTGTTTCGAAACATGCAAATGGAGTCCACTAAATGCACTAATTACGATCAGCGGTAATGTCATAACTAACAGAGAAAAGATGAATAAAGGTAGGCTTAAGAGATCTTGTGGTTAACTTAATGGAGATGATAGTCCCAAACATAAGCAAATGGAAAAATAGGATTCATGTAGCGAGCCACAAAATTTTAGGATAAAGGCTTGGTTGTTGTTATTGTTGTCATCTTTTTGTGTTTGTATCTCAGCGAGCTAGTAATTGTGCATGTAGGTGTAAATGCTTTGCTTGGTCTAATTTATAACCTAATTTCAAAACAATTTCTGTGAAAATAGATCAGAGAATGACAGACCTGTGACCGGTAATGGAACAGGCTGATATTCCACCTCGGACTAAAGGCATCCAAGAATTTCATAAGAGCACCTGGCTTCTCAGGGAAGACAAATCGGCAAAGAAGTTCGTTTTGGACATTTGCACGGCCTCCCATCTATTATATACCCAAAAAAATTCAGATATTTTAAGACAAAGCGGCAAAAATATTCTGTATTTACCTCTAGCCAGCATAATGCAAATTGGTGAAAAAGAACAAGTGGTACTAAGAAAAACATCCGGAGTTGGTAAAAACTAAATAAACAAGTGAGAATGACTAGAGGGAGATAGTCATTCCTTATTATCATATACTTGCACAAAGGATGGACATTAAATCCTCCTCTATTTGCAGAACCTATGGATGTAATTACTAGGAATATTGAAGATGAAGACCCATGAACATGTTTGCTTTGTTTATCATAAACATCAATCAATTGATGATAGTAATGAAGGGGTAATTTTGGTAATATAGAAAGGATTTAAAACTAGGAGAGTGAATGCAGATACGCAGAATGTCCCCTTTAGAGAAACCATGAGAGGGATATTCCGTGTAGGCTTGTGGAAAGAAATTCAAACAAACACAATATTTATATTCAATACCTACATAAAGCTGTATTCTTAGTTTGAAGATCTGAACAAATAGAAACCAATACAGAAGAAAAATATATATCATAGGCAAAAAACCATACCAAGTGTCTTAAATGATCCTTCGCCAAGTCATTGTTGGTCAGATTCACTGTTTGTAGCTGTGAATGTTCCATGCGATTTGTCATCGCTTTAAGCTCACTGTCAGTATGAACTCCAACACTAACATATTAAAGAAAAAGAAGTTAATACAAGATGCATATGAACAAGAAACCATCTTACAATCAAGCAGGCTCTTGCCTGTAAAGAACTGTGGCTTCTTCTTTGCTAGGGTCATGTCTGTACTTGAACTCTGTTATATTGACAGGACCCACCTGCCATATTGTCCAAATTCTTAGAGATCCAAGAGCAAATTTTGATACAAATAAGAAAAGGGTTAATTGCGAATAGACCCCCTGTACTATATCCCACTTGAACTTACTACCCGTGTAGTTCTATTGTTGCAGATAGACCCCCTGAGTGAAAACTTGTTGACCTCATTAGGGGTCTATCTGTAACAATAGATCTCTTTCAGGGTGTTTATCTGCAATATAGGACCTTTTGGCTATGGTACTAGGGATCTATCCGCAATTAACCCATAAGAAAAGAAACTTAGAGTCTTAGAGGATAAAAACTGAGGCCTACCAGTTTACAGAATTGTTTAAAGCTACCTCGCTCTTTCGATAGAAATGTTGCGAGAACAGCTTCTCGTTTCCGACCAACATCAGCAAGCTCAGTTACTAACCTCAATCTATCGAAGTTCATGTTAGCCCCAGTGGTTAATGCAACCACAGATTCCCCTTTCAAACCATAGTACTTGCAGTAAGCCTCAGCCCCAGCCAGGGCAAGAGCACCAGCAGGTTCAAGAATGCTCCTCTTCTCCTCAAACATATCCTGTGTGTAATTAGACTCAGATATTTACACATCAACAAGAAACATTGACTTCAACTAGATATGTTAGAATTTCCCCAGTTGTGGATAGACCTCATGCAGTGCTATTTCTGCAGATAGACTCGCTAAGTGGAAATATTTGACTCTTTTATCCTCAGAGAAGAAGAAAATTGACAAATAGACTTTCTGAGGATAAAAAGAGTCAAAAAAATTTCACTCAGGGCGTTTATCCGCAATTGGGCAATAATACAAGGGGTCTACCCACAACAGTAGAACTACAGGTGGTCAATCTGTAATTTGGTGACAGTACAGGGTGTTTATACGCAATTCTCCCAGACTTAAAAAGAATCTTGTAGTACAATCAGCAAGAAAAGTTCACAAATTTCTCCTTGACTCAAAAAGAATTCAGAAAATGGCCAAAGGTGACAATTTTCTGCAGAGAGTTGCACTAATCTCCGAGCATATTGCAAGAGAGAGGGCAACGAGAGAAGAAATTTAACTCTTACCCAAAGAAGGCCAGCAAAATCACTCAAAGTAGGAGTGAAATTGAATAGCTACACAGTTCCACATCAAAATTTCTGCACACAAAATAGTTCTCACTAAAAACTCGGTGTCAGTAGTGTGTGCGCACATAGATTTGCATTAAGATGATCCATCCATAAAGTGTAATTAGACTTGATATATCCATAAAGTTGGGGTTGTGATGATACTTCTATGAAGTGAAACATAGAAACGCTTTTCACCTACTTCCTACCAACAATAGTGCAAAGATTTGCATAAAACAGCTTGCTGAATAAAGCAAAACATAACATTCTCGTCCAAATCTTGCTTGGAGGAGTGGTGGTATCACACTTAGTGAAAAGCTTATGTGAACAATGTTAGATACTTCAACTAATTTGGAGATATTAGATGTCATACCATGAAGCCAACTTAATAAACATGCAAATATGAGGGAAATAGCTAAGTCCAACTTTAGACATGCTTCCAAGCATATGACACTTTGCATTGTAGATGCTTTTGGAGTGTAATGATAGATTTTAATCCCTACCCGAGAAAAGTTCTATTGTTGGTTGCATTTCTTATCAACTATTAATTATACTTAGCGCTAATTCATCTATCATATGTTTGTATAAAAATATGAACAGTATTAGTAGTTTCAGGAGCCAATTTCAATAGAGTTGCTTAGGAGTCAACGCTATTGACACTTTGTTCTTATGAATTTGTATATGAGCTGATTAGAGATGTATATGTGCTGCATAAAGTCTAAGAAACAAATATGTGCACGAAAATGTACTATCACAGGAGTGAAAGGAAGAACAATATAACTTACTTTTATGGACGCACAAATAGAATCACGATTGACGAGAACTACACCATCTACTAGCTCCCTACATAACCGATAAGTTTCTTCACCAACTACTTTTACAGCTACACCATCTGCAAAGCCTCCTACTTGTTCGAGCATGATTCTTTGTCCATGATGCAAAGACAATGCCATAGCGTTAGCATCAACTGGTTCAACCCCGATAACTTTAACCTGCATTAACAGTGATAGAAAGAAATAGGTGCCTATGATAACCTAAAGCACTATATTACTTGCAATATTTACAAGAAGGAGCACCAAGTAGGTATTGTGACAATCATTCGGCTTCTGCCAAAAGCCTTTATCAGGCATATAATAATTAGGAATATCTGCAACCTAGAGTTAAGCGTACAACATTTCCCTTTCCATATGTTTGATTAGGGGAAAGAAGGAAATACAGAAAAGTATAGAGGACCCCTGCCTGTGGGTGTGACTTCATGAAAGAAAAAAAGTTTATGTATGATTTAAATTCAGACGAATGTTTTATGTCTTTTAATATTTGAAATTGTATGCCAAATCAGCCTAATGAATGTTTGTTTCTGGAGGCATGCACTGTACCAGGCCAGCTCGAGTTAATAAAATTTCACTTGAGCATAAATGAAGATCTTCCAGTCCTTTAACAAGAATTAAAATAGTAAAGATTACACATTTACAAATTGGTAAGTCAAGGTAAGAGAAAAACCAGAGTGATTTCACCTTTTCTTTCTCTTTTATCTAGCAAATGTATGACTTGAGATGGTCTAAACAAAGAATCGGTAGTTGTCTCAATTCATCAGTTTACTGAATACTTTAAGTAATCATCAATGAATGTCATGTAAACAAGGGGGCAGGGACCTTCTCCAAAGAATAAGCAAATACCCTTGCAAAGTGTGATTGTTCAAGGATTTTTCATCTCTTTCTTGAATTGTGGTTCTATTCCCATAAACATATTAGTTGTTACTTATGCTACATGGGTACTTCTATCTGAGTGTCATACCCATTTACCTGACATGTACCTGTACCTGTACCCAAACTCCATGGACACCCCTTGCATATCTGAGTGCCATACATGTTTTAATTTAAAACATTTGTTATACATTTTCTGAACATATATCCTACACTTCGCACTCACTTCTTGAAACCGTTGGAGATAGGTTGGGTTATGAACTATGATTTTAAAGGACATTTGGTTGTCTATTTCTAAAACTAGCAAATTTTCAATTTATAGTCCACATAATAAAAGAAAAATAAAATTATAGAAATGTAATAAGGGATTTAAATTTTCATAACAATGAACGAAAACAATATTTATCTAATGTAAACTTTTAGTTCCAATATATAACATGTGTATATAAATATTTATATAGTTGTGTCCCTATACCCCTACCTTTATAAATTTGTCATGTCCTACGCAGGCACCCATACCTATATCGGTACATGTACCCATGCAACATAGGCATATGCAACTCCCCAGCAAACATGAGCTTAAAAAACATGTTACTTTATAAACTGCAAAAAGATGAGCTACTGTATCTTAAAGAACCTATTAATATTCAAATAGAGATAGCAAATAGCAGAAACTAGCATTATACAGAAACCAGTAACAAACTTGTTCACTTCCCTTCTTTTTTTTCTTTTTTTTTTTTTTTTGGGGGGGGGGGGGGGGGGGGGTGGATTTTTTATTTGGACTAGAACTTCTCCAAGGATTTAACTAATTTTTATTTGGATTAGAACTTCTCCAAGTATTTAACTTTAAGGTGTTATTGGTTTAGGATAAGGATTTGGATTTTAACTTGATGGTGTTGTTGGTTGTCTAGGATTGTGATTAGGACTAGAATTTCAAAATCCAAATTCCAACCCAACTCTATACACTCCAGTGATAAAATTCCAAGAAAAAAAATCATGTTAAAATTAGAGGATTGTGATCTCCACCGAGGATTTTCTCTCTCCCCTTTCATTTAATGAGTCCACATAAAAAAAACACTACTAATTAATATTTACAAGACATTTCTAGTTAATATTAAATATTATATAATAATTTAATAAAATATTAAACATATTCAATTTTAACTATTTTTAATAAATACACTAATTACATAAAATAAAATATATTTAATAATTAATATTATTTAATAATTAATATTATTTAATAATTTTTATATTTAATATATTTATTTTTAAATATTGAATACAGTTATTATTTATCATACCTTAAACATATAAAAATATTTAAATATTTAATATTAATATAGAACATATATATTTATTTAAACATTAGTAAGAAATAATATTAAATGTAAGTAATATTTAAAAATTAACTAAGGAAATGTTAGATATTAAATATCAAATAGCTTAAATAGTTATTTTTAGTTATTTAATATATTTTTCATTAAATATGCTAAGCTTTAAATACTTTTTAATCAGATTCCTAAAATATATTTAATAAATTAAAATAAAATTCTTTAATATTTAATACTATTTAATATTTAACATCATTTGATCATTTGTTGCTTAAATAATTAGCATGATATATTTAATAGTCTAATATATTTGATATTAAATGTGTTAATGATTTATCATATTTTAAAAAAAAATCCTCAAGGACCCAAAATATGGGTCCAATAAGGGGGGCAGGTAAGGTGTCCCCCTCCTATTGGATAATGAGTTGGTCATCATTAATGATGGCCAACTCATTATCCAATAGGAAGGGGACACCTCACTTGTCCTCCTTATTGGTCCCATATTTTGGGTCCCTGTAGCAAAGCTCTATTTTAAATATATAAAATAATTTGTCAAATATTAAATATATACTTAATCTTAATCACAATTTATATTTCATATTTATATACTTAATACTTATTTAAATATCTAATGGCAAATAGGTAATATTAAACAATATTTAATATGTTAAATAAAAAATAATTAAATAATTAATAATTTGATATTGATATTTAATGATTGACAAAATTTTCTATTATATTTAATGTTTATATATTGAAATATACAAATTAATAGTAAAATTTAATCTTAAATTATAGTCATAAAAGTTTCTTAATTAAATAATAACAAAATTTTAATAAAAGAATAGTTATCCTTGTTAATAATTATTTAACACTGAGCCCAATAATCCATTCAGAAGTTTAAAAATCATTCCAAAAAGTCCAGAATATCCTAGTCTTAATTTGAATCCTAGAATATAGGATTCTTGGACAACAATCCTAGCCTTACCAAATAATCCCAAATGAATAACACCCTGCTTTGAAATGGATCAACAAGAACAACCACCTTTATCCCAATTTTATGTGGTCAGCTCCATGAATATTATCCTTCCATTCATTTAGAGCTATCTCATCCTATATCATATCCTTGCTTTGAAAAGAATGGGGATGATAAACCAATAGGAAAGTTATCAATTTGAAACAAAATTAAATTATGCAAGAACACAAATACCTCTGGGCAAACTTGTTTGACATAAGTAGCAATACCCGCAGCCAATCCACCACCTCCAACAGGCACAAAAATGGCATGTAATGGAGCCTTGAATTGGCGAACTATCTCCATTCCAATCGTCCCTTGGCCCACGATGACATCTGGATGATCAAAAGGAGGGATGAACGTTCGACCCTCCTGCTCTGCTGTTAGCTTCGCATATGACTGTGCTTCGTCATAAGAATCCCCAACCAGGACAACTTTGGCACCTAATCTCTCAACCGATCTCCACTGAAGAAACCAAGAAACCATATACTTCATCATTTGAAGCCAAATAATGGTAAGAAAATTGAACCTGAAGTGAACAATATGAAACCTTAATCTCTGGAGTAGTGAGCGGCATTGCGATAACAGCGTTGCATCCTAGTCTTTTAGCTGACAAGGCTACTCCTTGGGCATGGTTGCCGGCGGATGAGCAGATAACACCCCTCTCCAATTGCTCCTCCGAAAGCTTTGCCATCATGTTATATGCTCCTCGCAGCTTGAATGAAAAGACCTACACTTTGTAGTACATGCTTAAGTAGTGACTCTGACCAACAACATAACTTTGATTATGCATTCGAATAACTTTAGGAGGAGGGGAAAAAAGAAGAAGAAATTGCTCGGATAGCTCAATGCAAATGGCATCAATTGTCTTAATTGCACATCAAACTAAGAACAAAATTCGCTATAAAACAAATAAATTTCTAGCCTTTAAAACAAAAAGTTCAGGGAAAAAAGATTGGGACTTTGCGGTGAGAAACAAGTGAATTAGAGAATGTGGGTTAGGGAACAAACTGGCTGCAAGTCCTCCCTCTTGAGCCAGAGATTAACCCCGAGCCTCTCCGACAGCTGCTCATCACCCACAGCTACACCTTCTGAGCGGAAACACTCCGATCCATCCGACTCCGCCGCCACATCGTACACTCTAGAAGACAATATGCTCGTCAGATACTTCGTCAATCGCACTCCGTCGCCGCCTCCTTCGCCGTCATCCGAGGGCGGAGTCTTCTCCGAGATCCCGCCGAGGTACCCGCTCTCGTACTGCAAAGAATCCGACGAAACCCTAACCAATGGAGTCGAGGAAGGAGGAGGAGGAGGAGAGGGAGAAGCGGTGCCGTTCGACTCTACGATCGAGGAGATTGTTGCTGATGAAGATGAGGAGGAGGCGGCGACGCCGGCGAGCAGAGGGAGGATCTTCGCCGGCGGGAACGCGCGAGACCGTGAGGGGCGAGGGGAGGAAGTGAGGGGGGCGAGCGGTCCGCGGCGGGCGACGGTGAGGGGAGGTGGAGGGAAGAGCGAGAGGGGACGAGGGTAGTGTTCAATTCCATTTGTGGAGGGGAGATGGAAGTGGGGAGTTTTTGTCAGAAGGAAGTCGTGGGTTTGGGTTTTTATATTAATATAAAGATTGGGTTTTCTGCAAATGTACCCTCCAAGATAATCTTTATTTGTCCCTAGGTTCTCCTAAACTGTCTCCCTAAAAATATGTTAAACCTTGCACTGTCGCTGACACGTGAACAAAACTTTGATTTTCTGAAGCATGTCAAATTTAACGACGGAGGGAATAAAGTTACACATATGGTAAACCTCCGATTCTAACACTATCAAATTACCGACGGAGATAATGGATTTATTTACAAATAGGAACGATTAGGAGGTATTTATGCGAAAGCCCTATTAGGACGTTGGTAAGGTACAGTGATATTGAACAGTGATGTAATAGTATTCTAATTTTGGATTTGTGAACGTGAAACATGCTCTGCAGAAAGAGTTAGGCTCATGCTACTTTCCGTGTGACACCTACTAATGTTCATTAGTAGTCGACAAAACAATATGAAAAGACATTTTGAAAGTTATTGAGAGTTTAGTATAATTTACGCTAAAATATATTCGGGGGGTTTCTTGCAAAAGTTATTGGTGGTTTAGTGCTGTTTTGAAAGTTAACGGGGTTTACTCCGAGATGCTAAACGTTTTTGGGGTTTAATGTAATTCACTCTATTACACATTACAGATTTGAAGTATAGTAAGTGCCACGAGGCACAAATACCATACCGTAGGATTCTATATGCAATTACCCCTTCATATTTTCGTACAACCAAAATTGATGTAACGTCAACTTTTACAACCATTGAGAAAAACGACGAGAACAAATTAAAGTGTTGAACTTACAGTATTAAGGCATTTCCAAACCGCTGGCAAGTCGGTGTTTTTTTTTTCCCAAAAGAGGTTTTTTTTGCTAAATAATTGGCAAAACCGATCGTTTTGTTAATTATTTAGCAAAATCGGTGCCAAAAAGAGGTCGGTTTAGTAGTCTCGTATGTTTGGTGACCAGTAATTTTCCACTAATCTGAGCTTAGAAAACCCATGGGACTAGGTACCAAAAAGAGGTCGGTTTCGCAGAGATGGAACATACGAGATTAGTAGCCCCGTATATTTAGTGACCAGTAATTTTTCACTAATCTGAGCTTAGAAAACCCACGGGACTATTAGTCCAGTGGGGAATAGTCCCGTGCGTTTTCTGAACTCCCAAACAAAACACACTGGACTACTAGTCTCTATGTTAAGTAGAGACCTGGGCGATGTCACCAAGCAAATCTATAAGACTAGTAGTCCCGTGGATTTACTGGGCACACCACAAATGTGCACAAAACATGCACATATTATATCATTTCATATACATTGCTTGGCAGACATATTTGGGCTACAAAAATATAATATCCACTTCATACAATTGTTATACAATATAATATTTATATAGTTATAAATTTTAAGAAATAAACATTGGATAAAAACATATTTAATGAATTCACAACATCACGACACAATAGTTATGTCATATACATATCCATAAGACAAAATAGTCCAAACAAATCCAAATATATCAAGTCTATTTTATGAAAAATATAGTCTAAACAAAAAAACTAATAAACAATCACATGCAACCTAAAAGTCCGTCCTTCCCCCGTTGTCTCCCTCTTTGTACCCGCTCCGATCATCGGCATCCTCCTTCGATTTGAGCTTGTACTTGCTCGCTCTCCGGTTTTGCGTGGGGCATAACGGACCAGCTTGCTGTGATGGACCAGTTTTATTGTCGTGCGAGCAAGATTCACCTTGTCTTTGTCGGCGTGCATATACCCTCTCCTCATGCGCCATTTGCTTGCGACCATTATGCCGATCCTCGTGAGTTCAATGAAGAGCTTTACGAATCCTCCCCACTATCTACTGCAATACCAATACATGTATTGAATCTCCTATGGCGGTAGTTATGCCTTCATTTGTAATCGTATCTATCTCATCCATAGAGTCTATCTGCAATCATATAAAAAGATATAATTATATATATAAGCAACCAAAAGCAATAAGTTGTCATCATACAATAGCGCACTCCACCATCTTTACATAATGTCAATCGATCTTCGTATTGCGGCTTCAAGTTCTATTCAATCCAATTGTGTGCTTCAACTAATAAGCACTTAATTTTCTCCCTACAATGCTCATATACCAGTGTGTCGGCTGCACACCCCGCTTGCCACAATAGATTGTAAATTGACCTCTTCGTGTTTTCTTAAAATTCTCTCTTATATGCTGCAAGCAATACCGGTGATGATGTGGTGCTCGAAACCCCTCGTGCAAGGCTCATGGAATTCCTTTCATCCGGTCAGAAATAAAAGTAATCATTCTAAGACTTTGAACAATAAGGATGAATCTATAAATATATTACAAAACTACTCCAACTTGATGTATCATCCACCTTCACAACTGCGAAAGCTGATGGAAATAGACCATTATTTTTGTCTACACCGATCGCAACCAAGAGCACTCATTTGTACTTGTTGTATAATGTGTGCTATCAATGCTCAAGAGCGAACGACAAAAAGAGAACCCTTTGATAGCGGGTCCAAATGCCCAAAATAGCATGAACTTTTTCGTTCCCGGTGCAATCGCTTTATACAATATTTCGTATTCGATACCCTGATTTTAGACAATATACCCCAAAATACTCACAACTGCTTCAAGATATTGCAGAAGTAATTCGTAAGATTTCTCCCAATCTCCAAAGATTTTAGTCAACGTCTTCCTCTATGCATCATATGCTTTATATTTGGATATAGTTATTTTTCTCATATCACATACCCTTGTACTTATCTGACTTGGAGTAAGATCAAGTTCTCGCCTAACTTTGGGCATAATTAGCTTCAAGATATAAGAGGAAGTTGTTGCCTTATGATCAGCAATGATAGTCGGATTGCAACATGTATGAAGTCTGCAATAACTAGAAATCATAAATTGCCCATTAGATTTTTTCCTAACAGCTGCATTAAGCTTTCATGGACACTTTGAATTTGTATTGTCTTGAGCACTTGCATACTCTCCTTGAACTTTCTCGTTTAAGTAGCACTTACATGGTAGTTGGCTGTAAGTTTTCACTGGTTTGAATTTTTGACCTGATTCTTGATTAACCATTCACGTATAGCGAAAACTAAAATTTCCTTAATTCTCAAAAATATCTCCTTTTTAAAAATGAACTCCTCATGTCGTTTGAAATTAGAACCAGGCTCAATAAACTCAGCTTGTGAGACATTTATCCACTCCTCATTTTGAAACTCATATTGCAACGGTTCTTCAGACTCAACATAATTGTTGTTTACACAATATTCATCCATCCAACAGGTGTTCTCATTGGTTCCTCCAATTGTATATTGCATACTATCAAGACGTTCCTCCTCTTTAGCATCTTTATAATCATCATATGCATCTGAATCCTCATCCTCTTCTACAATAGAGCCAATTATAAATTAACTGAAACATGACCCAAAGAGTTATGGAACACGTCACTTGACATTGCACCTGGGTCATTTTTTAAGTGTAAGGCACTTGGAGATGAAATGATTCGCTCGAGTTATTTTCTAAGTCAAGCATGCGGGAGAACTCTCTAGGAGCATATGAAACTTGGGTAACACCGGATATTAGAATATTTTCAATGAACAACTCCATTGAGATTTGGTTTTCTACAAGTTGTATCATATCACTCAGTTCTTGATCATTGGTGATCTCCCTAGCAGTTGTTCTTTTTTCATTTATCGGACAAATACAGAAGACCTAGTGGCATACTCTCCATGATTAATTTTAGTAACTTTGTATATTTGATCCATCGTTCCATCGAAGTTGTAATTTCTAGATAACATGAATATTTTTCTAGATTCTCCCTTGTATATAGGCATTTATTTATTCCAACACTCAGTTTCCTATTGAATAAGTAAATAATCGGTATTTTATTGGACATTCAAATTGAAATGTTAACATATATCATATGCAAATTATTTATCAAATTTTAATCTAATAAATTTTAATCTATCAAAATTTAACCAAATCCCATTGTTTATCATAATTAAAAATTATTCTAAATAAACAGTTATTTTCAAACTATAATTTTAACTAAATAATAGAGAGAAAATTAGGAAAAAATCAAAATTTATACCTTGATGAAGATCTAAAATTCGTCAGCGTCGGAGAGGATAAACAGCATCAGACTTCAACAATAATGGAGTGAACTTTAGGGAAGATCTCTATTTAGGTTTGGAGAGAATGAGTTTGGAGATAATGGGTTTGGTGAGAATAAGAGAGAGAAATTTGAGGGAGAAAGAGGTGATTTTGGAGAGAATAAATAGAATGGGGCTGAGATTATTGAGGGAGAGAGATTGGGAGAGGGTGAATGAAAATCGGTTTTGGAGATGTGAGATATTGGGAGGGATAGAGAGAGGAGGTTGTACCCTAATTTTTGGGCACAACTAGGCTTATATAGGCCTGACAAATCCACTGGACTACTAGTCCCGTGGATTTGCTGGGCGACAACGCCTAGAATTGTGCTTAATGCACAAAACTAGTAGTCCCGAGTATTTTTTTGGGAGTTCAGAAAACCCACGGGACTAGTAGTCCTGAGGGTTTTCTAAGTTTAGATTAGTGGCCACTTATTGACCACTAAACATATGGGACTACTACTCACGTATGTTTCAGAAGCTCATCGCTGCGAAACCGACTTCTTTTTGGTCTGTTGGCCAAAAGAGGTCAGTTTTACTAAATAATTAGCAAAACGGTCGGTTTTGCTAATTATTTAGCAAAAAAGCCTCTTTTAAAAAAACTCCCTAGCAAGTCTAAACCAAAAAAACTTAGAGATTTTTATATATAAATCCCTCATTCTTAAGTTTGTTTAAAAAATCCTCCATCCCTGCTGCCTTCTCACCATCCGTTCCCTCCTCAGCCTCACCATCTCATCCATTCTCTTCTCTTCCTAATCCTCAACCTCCCTTCCCTCTCCCACTTCCTCCTTTTATATATCCTCTCTTGCATTATTCTTTCACTCTTTCTCCAATTCTACATCTATTTGTTGTTTTTGGGGTAAAATTAGGGCTTATTCTCTCATAGAGAGGTGCCTTCTTTTATATAAATACATTCTTACAAGAAGGTCCTTCCAACATTAACTAATTACATTAATATATCTAAATAACTCAACACTCCCCCTCAAGATGGGCGATAGATATCAATCATCCCCATCTTGTTACAAAAGATATCATACTCTCTAGAACCTAATCCTTTTGTTAAACAATCAGCTAACTGCTCTTCTGATTTCACATAGCTCAAAGTCAGAGCTCCTCTATTCAGTTGTTCCTTGATAAAGAATCGATCAATCTCCACATGTTTGGTGCGATCATGCTGAACTGGATTGTTTGCAATATTAATCGCCGATTTGTTGTCACACCAAAGTTGTAAGGAGTCTCTTCTAAACAAGCGCAGCTCAGATAATATGTTTTTGACCCAAATCAACTCGCACAGACCAACTGCCATAGCCCTGTACTCCGCCTCAGCTGTAGACCTAGCCACCACATCCTGCTTCTTGCTACGCCAAGATACGAGATTGCCTCCAACAAATACACAGTAGCCTGTAGTGGACCTACGATCATCCATACAACCTGCCCAATCAGCATCACAGTAGCCTTCAATTCTCAGATGTCCAGAACTTCTGAACCACAACCCCTTTCCTGGGCTTCCCTTAATATATCTAAGAATTCTGCGAACTGCCTTCATATGCTGTTCTCTGGGATCATGCATATATCTACTCACCACACTTATGGCATGAGTAATATCAGGTCTCGTATGGCATAAATATATAAGTCGTCCAACTAATCTTTGATATTGCTCTTCACTCACCGGGTCACCACCCTCGGCACACATCTTATGATTCTGCTCGATAGGAGTAGATGCAACTCTGCACCCCAACATCCCTGTCTCTGAAAGAAGATCCAGAGCATACTTCCGCTGAGAAAGCACTATACCCTTTCGCGACCTTGCAATTTCAATTCCGAGGAAGTATTTCAACTGCCCCAGATCTTTAACTTCAAATTCCTCTCCCAATTTCTTCTTCAACCGTAGAATTTCTTCAACATCATCTCCAGTGATTACAATATCACCAACATAGACCGCCAGAATGGTGATACGAGTTTTAGAGTGCCTGTAGAATACAGTATGATCTCCATTGCACTGCTTGTACCCCATACCACAGACTGCCAACCTGAATCTGTCAAACCATGCTCTCGGAGACTGTTTTAACCCATACAAAGACTTCTTCAACTTGCACACCTTCCCAGCTACTTGAGAAGTAGCGAAGCCTGGTGGAATCTCCATATACACCTCCTCCTGGAGATCTCCATGCAAAAAGGCATTCTTGACATCAAGTTGGCAGCACATGACACCAACACTCTAACAGTGCTCATCTTTGCTACTGGAGCAAATGTCTCATCATAGTCAATGCCATACGTTTGATTGTAGCCTTTAGCAACCAGTTTGGCTTTGTATCTGTCGATCTTGCCCTCTGGAGTTTGCTTAACCGTATACACCCACTTACATCCAACAGCACGCTTCCCAGCTGGTAGAGGTACCAGCTCCCATGTGTCATTCTTCTTCAAGGCCTGAAGTTCCTCTTGCATGGCACTCAACCACCTAGGATCTTGCTTGGCTACCTGCCAGTTGTTAGGTACAGGTACTGAATGCAATGATGCAATGAATGATTTATATGCAGATGGAATGGATGCATATGAAATGTAATTGGCAATGTCAGTATCCCAACTACCAAACCTAGCTGGAGGTTTTCCAGCATTGACTCTAGAGGTTCTGCGAGACAAGACAGGAGTATTAGTATCAGGGAAGGAATCGTTACCTATCGGCTTAGGTGGAGAAGATGAGGAAGGCACTGGAGAGGAGGGACTTGGGACATCAACAGTTGTGGGTACTGGCACAGACACAGGAAGCAGCTCATGCTGCTGTTTCTGTCTCCTCGTGTATACTCTCAGCTCCCCCTGACCTTGACTGCCGACTCCTGAGTCGTCACCACTACTTGGCGATGTACCATCACTACTCGGTAACTCAAACGGACATGGAATCATCCCAACCACGATGCCTCTCTCATTCTCGACCATGATGTCATTCTCATTCTCATTCTCCCCCTCTCTACTAGCATTAGTAGAGCCATCTCCAAATAAGGAACTCAACTCCGTCTTCTCCCCATAAAAAGGTTCAAACTCCCGAAAAGTCACATCCATACTGACAAACAACCTTCTTTCAGTGGGACACCAACACTTGTATCCTTTTTGACTTGATGAGTAACCAACAAAGATACATTTATCAGTGGGACACCAACACTTGTATCCTTTTTGACTTGATGAGTAACCAACAAAGATACATTTAACTGCTTACGGATCCAATTTGCTCACCATCAATCTGTGATCTCTCACATAACATGTGCATCCAAACACTCTTGGTGGAACAATAAAGACATTCGAGCCCAAGAGCATCTCACATGGTGTCTTCATCCCTAATACTCTTGATGGCATTCTGTTGATCAAATAAGCTGCTGTCATAACAGCCTCACTCCATAAAAACTTAGGCACATTCATTGTCAACATCAATGAGCGTGCTACTTCCAGTAGATGCATGTTCTTGCGTTCAGCCACCCCATTCTGAACAGGGGTGTCTGGACAAGTGGTTTGATGAAGAATTCCCTGACTAGAGATGAAAGCAGCAAACTCCTTGTTGACATACTCAGTCCCATTATCTGTTCGAAGAATCTTCACCTGCACTCCAAACTGTGTCTTCACATAAGCCGAGAAATCTTGAAAACATTTTTGAACCTCAGATTTCTGCTTCATCATGTATATCCAGACCATACGTGAATAACAATCAATGAAAGTAACAAACCATCTAAAACCACTAATAGAAGTAGTAGGGCATGGTCCCCAAACATCAGAATGGACAAGTGCAAATGGTTCACAACTTCGAAGGCCAATCATTTTATAAGTAGAACGAGTATGTTTTCCAAGTTCACAAGCATTACAAAATAACTCTTTTCTATCCACCTTTTGCATTATCTCAGGTTCTAATCTACTCAAACTATCAAAAGATAAATGCCCTCGTCGGCAATGTTGAAGCATTGCTTCTGCCTCTGGTCCTTCACTAACAGCAGCAACAATCATTGCAGTTTCCCTGTCCAAGTACCAAAGGCCATCACGCCTGATGCCAGTCCCAATCCTCCTCCCCGTTTCCTTCTCCTGGAAGACACATATATCCCGATCAAATAACACAGTACAATTTAATTGATCAATGAGAGAACTAACAGAGAGTAAGTTAACTGGAAACGAAGGAACATGCAATACAGATGACAAGGTAACAGATGAAGTGCAATGGACCGAGCCAGTACCACTGATGGGTTGGGATGTCCCATCAGCAGTCTGAACTGTCTCAGGATGCATATGTTTACTCGGATAATATAATGCAAACTCACTAGATGCTCCTGTGACATGCCTAGATGCACCTGAGTCTATGATCCAATCAACATGAGTTTTCGTGGATGCAAGTGCCTGTACCCGTGTACCTTTGTAAGCATGAGCATAACCAACAAAGTTACCAAAGCATGTAGTGTTATCCAGATCCTGAGTGACTTGTCCCTTGCCCTTCGAACTCTCAGCCTGAAGCTTAAACAGACGTAGTTCCTCCAGCTCTATTATTTCAGCCCCAGTCATCCCAGTAGTAGTCTGTGACTCCTCTGCCACAGCTAGATGAGCAACTCCTCGGCCTGCACGTCCCCTGCTTCCTCGACCTGCACGGCTACTTCTCTGTCCTCTGCCCCCTCGGCTGCCACCAGTGTTGCGTGGTTGAGGACAATTATAGCTGAGATGCCCTTTCTTTCCACAATTGTAGCACTCTCTATCATCTCTGATGTGAGCATCTGGAACCACCAATGCTG
>NC_033800.1:143826574-143849074 GCF_001876935.1 Asparagus officinalis | reverse complement strand
AGGATTTCAATTTGCAAGTCAAAGCACTCCTCAACAAACCATGCACGACATAACCAATCAAATATCCCAGCCTTAACAAATGCCACAATCTAGCCAAATCTAAAAAAAGTCATCAGTTCTCTACCAATCACGGTGCTCCCAATCAAATAGTACAAATTCTTCCTCCTGACGTCCTTCATTACAATCATGGAACCAAATGTGACCTTCAAAAATGCATCCTCTAAGGTCACCCGATAGCCTGCTGCTTCCAAAACTCTAAGTGAAATAATGTTTTTCTTCAACTGAGGAACGAACCTCACTTCATCTAACTCCCGAATCACTCCGTCATACATCCTAATACGAATAGTACCGATACCACCAATAGGGCATTCATGATCATTACCCATGAGCAAGACATCCCTTCTTTCCAACTCTTGAAAGCTGGAGAACCAATCCCTCCTAGGGCAAATATGGTAAGAAACACCCGAATCCAACATCCACTTTGTAGAGTCGGCAACACAAACTGACGGTAGTGCTAATGAATAGCCTGAAGAATCCGAATCTGAATTGTCGTCACTAGCCTTGACAACATTCACCTCTGAAGCTTGAATAGTTTTCCCCTTATTTTTCCCGGCTCGATCAACCAACTTTGGGGATTCGATTTTCCAATGTACATCCTCTTTACAAAAGGCACACTGATTCTTACGAACTCCAGGATGTGCCCTTCTAGATTGCGATATTCTATTTCGGTTTGGACTCTTGGCTCTTACGGTTAATGCTCCTGCTACCGGCTCAACTGAAGTCTCCTTATCCTTCTTTCGAAGCTGATAATTTACAAGTGTAGCGGTGACCTCACTATACGAAAGAGATGTCTTCCCATTAATAAGAGTAAGAACAAAGGTCTCATATTTCTCGTCGGGCAAGGAACTCAATAATAACAACGTCTTGTCCTCATCTTTCAATCATCACATCTACATTCGCCAAATCCACAAGAAGCTTCATGTAGTAGTTTATGTGATCACCAATGGAGGTCCTTTTCTTCAATTGGAAGGGATAAAGCCTCCTCTTTAAATGTAAGCGATTTTTCACACTCTTAGTCAAATACTTGTCTTCTAGGATCTCCCAAATATTCTTAGCCGAAGTCTCATTGATCACATCATATTTCAAATCTTGAGTTAAACAAGATCTAATTACACCACACGTCGTTCTATTCATCTTCTTCCAAACCTTCTCCTCAATGTCGTCCGGTTTCCCGTCTAACTCTAATGTATCTTCCAAATTTTGCGCATTGAGCGCATTCAAGACTTCACATTTCTAAAGACCAAAATTATTTGTGTTATTAAACTTCTCCACATCTATTTTCATAGAGTGGATATTCAAATTTTGGATGGTCTTCACGCTGGAAGTACCCTCCACAACTCCTTCTTTCTCGACCATTTTTCTCAAAGCACCAACAAACCAAAGAGGAATAAATGAAGAATAGATCCAAAATTAAAAAAGATAGAATCTTTACCAAAAAGATCTCACATTTATCACCAAACGAAGCCCTAGACGAGCCTCCAAAACGATCTACTCCTCCAAATAGTCCAAGCGTAGCCCGATCTCTGATACCACTTGTTGTGCACGGCGAAAGCCAAACAACCGATGTGCTTCGAGAAACCAAACCAATCATTGAGAGAGAAGGCCACAAACAATTCAAAATAATGGCACGAACACAAACAACCAATTTTAACGTGGTTCGTCAAGTTGCCTACGTCCACGGGGTAAGAAGGGGATAGAGTTTTTACTAATAGAGAAGACGAGTACAAACTGATATTACAAATCACTCGAACTCACTAATTAATCTCACCTACAAATCTCTAATTCTCTCTAAATAAAACCCTAACCAATAGCTCAGAAAATACATCTTTTCTGTACTCCAAATATCCTCAATTCACTGCTCAATTCTCTCTTCCAATCGTTCCATATATATAGAAATCCTAAAACCAAAAACATACTAGGAATTCTAAAATAAAAAATAAAACAAATTAGGAATCCTAATAACCTGTTACCAAAACAGATTTGGAATTCTGTTACCAAAAAAGATTAGGAATCTCAATAATCTGTTACCAAAACAAATTAGAAAACATATTAGGAACCTGCTATTCAACAAATACACCCCCCTAAGTGAACTTTTTTGACTCTCTTAAACGTCAATAAAAGTTAGCAATTCAGGGTTTATCCTCACCAATAAATGTGTACACTCATCCTCAAACCTTTTTGACAATTGTAGCAGACAAAAAAATTTGCTCGGAGGGTTTATTTGCAAAAAATAGAATTATAGGAGATCTATTCACAGTTGTGTCATGCTACAGGGGTCTGTTCACAATTAATCTATTAAAAAAATCATGTATGCCATTTCACAAACAAAAATTGCTTATGTATTAACAATCTAGATTATTATTTTTTTAAAGAAAGAAAAAGATAAAACTCTTGGACTCTGATTGTTTTTCGAATAGTGAGGACAATATTTTAAATTAGTCCAGAAAATTTAAAATATGGAGATACCTTTTCAATGAGAATGGTAAACTAAGAATAATTACAGTTCAATTGAAGGATGCGCTACACTTTTACTTATGAATGAAATCCATTCAATCACGATTAGCTAGGATGGGTTAATCTAGATTGAGACAAGGGATCGCAATGGATCGATCTAAGTCCAACTTAAGTTGAATTAGCTTTTTCTAGCTGAAGTCATATTCAAATTCTAAAAGCTTCATTCATGTTTTTCTGCACGATGAAAGGAAATTCCACATGCTATGCCATGCATTATTTAAGCAAAATTTCACAGAACCCCTAAACATTGTGCGTTTTGCACAAAATCTGCCTGAGGTTTATAAATAAGAGAACTTATATGAACTTTGAAATTTCCACTAAACAACACTAGACTATAGGAAAATCTCCTAAATGACATTAACATGTAGATTAAAAAGTCTAACTGTGACTTGATCGTTGTGCTTGTTATCCAATATTAATGGTAAGTTTCAGCAAAATTTCATTTGCCATAATTAGATTTATTATTACTCTACTCGTTAAAATCATTCATGAATTTTCTTAATAGTTTAGAGGTTTTAATAGAATTTTGAAAGCTCTGAGAGATTTTCCGGAATTTATAAGGTTTGGAATGGTTTTGTGTAAAATCCCCCCAAAATTCAGGAGGTTTTGTGAAATACAACTTATGTTGTAGAACTGGATTGCATTTCCGATCTTTTTCTGTATCTTTTTTGTGACATTTTTATTGCAAATTGATTAATCTAATGAATTAGCCATTGAATTAGGATTCACTATGAGATATTGATTAATGTGCATATACAATGCATTGACTCCTAGGGTTGATGCAACGGTGTAAGGCCCCACCACAGTCCTATTGGGGGATGATAGATAGCGGGTTAGTCCATTGTTCGAATCCCCAACAAGTGAAAAAACCCTCGGGTCGGCTTCTGCCATGAAGCATGAGTGGGAATTAGTCTCATCCATAATAAGGTGTGGAAATACATCGTGCGAAACCAAAAAAATATACTAACATATTATGCATTAATTATTGGATTATTGAGTTAAGTATAACTTGAAATTTAGCACGTGCAAAATGCATGCAATATGAAAACATGTTTTTATATACTCTATATTTTTAAAATGACTAGTTGGATTGCACGTGCAATGCACGTAGTAAAATTTTTAATATTCTTTTAAATTATAATTTTATTTAGGGAAAGATTTGATATAAATTTATTGAATGTAAACAATAGAGCAAACATATGGACAGAAGCTAAAAATTCACAACGTTTGAATAATAAAATTATATTTAGAGATCAATTAGGTGATAGTACAGTGGTTGCATCTACAAGGTGATCGATCAATCAAAGACTACCTAAAAGTAATGTTTGATAACATGGATGTAAATCCAAGCTCGTGATGTTAGCGCCTTGACTAAGTCTTCGCACTATACCTAATGTATGAGTTCATATATTCACCCATGAAAATTTCACAATCCCATATAAAATCCAAAACACTCATTAAGGTTTCAACAAACTAAGGCTTGACAAGCTCCAAACACACCCTTGCCATAATACAAAGTTAGCGTAGTACTACTTTTTATTACACAGCAAGGTAACAAGACAAGCTCATTTTTTCCCTTGCAGTTTTAATTCCAAGAACCTTTCCAGTTTGACGATGATCTGCTGATTGGGGATGGCTTTTCCTGACTCATACTTTGGATTATCTAGGGTTTCTCACTGATCAACTGATACAAGATAATATCTTTTAGCATAAATTAAGTTGCTAAAAATCAAGCAAAATGGGAAGAAAGAAAAGTACTTGTGCGAACTTAGCCTCGGTATACTTTTTGCTCATTCTTGCTTGCATAATGTTTTTCTTTAACTCACTTGACACTCATTCATCTTGTTGAACATTAAATTCAGACGTCAGAAAAAGAATATGGAGATATTTATTAGCTATCTAAAATTGGTAGTGATGAGAGGATAACAGACAAAGATGCAAGTAAGGACTTTCAAACAACTATATTCCTATTATGGGGAAAAAAAATAACCAACAAAATTAATACACACACAACTTGTTCTCTATGATTAAATCTCAGCATAGAAAAAACGCACACTAAAGATGCATAAAAGCAACTTAAAGACAACCAGAAACAAACAATTATAAAAGGTGGAAATAAAAAAATGCAAGACAAAAATGAACCCCTTTCTCTTCCTTGCATTTTCATTTTTTTTAGTTTTCTAAAAACTTCTATCTAACACACTTCATGCGTGTGTACATCCAACTATATTTTGGATTCTTAGGTTTCAAGCTTCATTGTGCATGCATAAGCAAGAACACACTGTGATAACAGTAATGCAATACCATGGTGAGTAGCTTGAGGGAAAATGGAAAGGAAATACATAGCAAAGGGACTGCTTTTCATTCAACAATCAATCTTTTAGATGATCAATATCTGTCAATGAGATCCTTTCCAACCAATATCCCAATAACAACTAAAATTTTGAAGCAAAATAATAACGTAGAGAAACTTTGCATGCACATCTTAAGGTTTGTCTCCTGACACCCAACACTTGTAAATTACATATTAACAGGTCAGTGTGCAAAGTCCAGCAACAACTTAAAGAACCAATCTCTCATATTATATGGGTATCCCATATTATTCACAACGTATGCCTAAAATACAAAGTGATGGAACATGAACTGATTTAGTGGTTGTTTAGTTGGGAAAATTGGAAGAAGATAATTGAGAATTTAATTTATTGTATTATCTCTCTAACTGGATTAGACAAAGAGTGAATACAATGCTATCAATACAATTTCTCTCTAATTGATTTAGAAAAAGAAATTACAATCTTCTTGAATCGGATTCCCGATTTATAAAAGAGAAGATGATCGACGGAGATCCTCCCCTTTGTTTAAGTCTGGATTCTTCACGGTAGCGATGAGATGTCTCACTCGAATGCTCGCATCGAGTTTTTTTCTCGTTGACTATCTGAACGTCTTGTTTCACTGGAACGTGGTTGATTCCTCCTGATTAACGTTGAGGAGAACTTGCGTGGCAAGTTTGAAACTCTGAATGAGTTGATAACTCAGAGCGAGTTTAAACTCTTAAAAAAGAGTTGATTTGAACCGAAAATCAGTTAATAAGACAAGGATGAAAGCTCCAAGGACTGCTCCACAAGATGAATGCCGATCTTTTTATCTTTTCGCTGCCGAAAGAGGATTAATTGGCGATCCCCTTTGCTGATCTCTAGATCCGAAAATACTCAAAGATCCAAAGATCCGAACTAAGCTGATCTTTTAGCTATTTATAGGTGATTAGGGGGTATAACCACCCCTAAAACCACTCCTGAGTAGAGTTGTAATCTCCCCAGATCGTGGGAAACAGTTTTGGAACCATTCGATCGAGTCAAACGTAGTGATTTGCGTTCTGGGCCCGAACTCTGCGTCTTAGACCTGAAACGCAGAGTTGGGCATTTCCAGTTGGCTCAAACGCAATGGCCGCATTGATTTAAGAGTCTGAGACGCAGGAATGAACTCTGTGTTTGGATCTGGAATGCAGAGTTGGGTTCTGCGTTTTGGGCTGAAAATGCAGCAATGAAGGCTGTGTTTGGATCTGGAACGCAGCGATGAACCCTGCGTTTTGTTCTTTGAATGCAGAAATGAGCTCTGCGTTTTGAGTTGAGAACGCGGCTGTAGGCTGTCTAAAAATCATAATAGATAGCTGATTCCTTATTAAACACCGATAATGGAAGTTACAATCTGACGACTTCCAGAAGGCTACAATTTGAAGACTTTCACGTAGATCGATGAAGATTACAATCTGACGATCTTCACAATAACTGATGAAAGCTCTAATCAACAACCTTCACAATCAACATCGGGAGTTATAATCCGACGACTCTCACATATCAAAAAGATAAAGCAAAGATTACAAAACGACGATCTTTGCAACGCTCTGACAGAAAGAGACTACAAATCGATGGTCTCTTCAAACCAAGACGTGGAAGTCCTCCCTGCGTACCATCATCAAGACGCAACACCAATCCGATTGCGGATGCAGGTCAAACCTGGCTGCAAACCCAGCTCACATTCAGCTCCAAACGCTGCAAACACAGCTTCTAAATCGCTGCAAACGCAGCTCCAATCCAGCTACTAACGCTACCAATGCAGCTTCCAACACTGCCAACGCAGCTTCCAAATCACTGCAAACACAGCTCCAATCCAGCTGCTAAGGCTGCCAACGTAGCTTCCAATACTACCAACGCAGCTTTCAAATCGCTGCAAATGCAGCTCAGACCCAGCTTCCAACGTAGCTTCCAAATCGCTGCAAACGCAGCTCAGACGCAGCTTCTAACGCTGCCAACGCAGCTTCCAAATTGCTACAAACGCAGCTCAGACACAGCTTCCAACGCTGCCAATGCAGCTTCCAAATCGCTGCCAACGCAGCTCGTGTTCGACCGCAAACGCAGCATCTAACTGCTGCCAACGCAGCTTTTAACAGCTACCAACGCAGGTTCCATCTGCTACCCAACGCAGCTTGCAAACACTACGTTCAAACGTAGATTTCATTCCAGAATACAGGATTTGCGTTTGACACATTCAAACACGAGCTGAACAGCTTCAAAACCGTTTCCCACGATCTGAGAGGATCACAATTCCACTCAGGAGTAATTTAAGGAGGCGGTTACATCCCATTAGCCCCACTTAGGAGCGAATTAAGGGGGCGGTTATACCCCTTAATCCCCTATAAATAACAAAGAAATCAGCTTAGTTGAGGGGCTGATCCTGAATCTTTGAGGCTGGCTTTTGGATCCGGCTCGGGAGCAGCAAAGAAGAGATCTTCGGCTTGTCTAACCAATTATGGTTAAGATTAATCAACTCTTTGATAGAGTTTAAAACTCATTCAGAGTTTCCAACTTACCACATAAGTCCTCCATAACATCAAATCGTGAGGAGAAGATCACGTTCCAGTGAAATAAAGACGTTAGATCGTCAGCGAGAAGCAAACTCGACGTAAGCATTCGAGTGAGGCATATCATCGCCGCCGTGAAGAACCCAGAATTAAATAAAGGGGAGAATCAAATTCATTCTCCTCTCTTTTGTAATCAGGAAATAAAGGGGAGAATCAAATTCATTCTCCTCTCTTTTGTAATCAGGAAATCCAAATTGTAATTGAGATCGAAGGAATACAAATCAATTTTCCTTTATCTCTCTTTTGTAATCAGGAAATCCAAATTGTAATTGAGATCGAAGGAATACAAATCAATTTTCCTTTATTGTTTTTATTACAAATTTTTCCACAAACAGCGGCCACGAGCTCTGCGTTTGGATCTGGAACGTAGCGATGAGCTCTGCGCTTTGTTGTTGGGACGCAGAGATGAACTATGCATTCTGAACCTGGAACGCAGAGTTGGGTTTTGCATGAACTCTGCGTTTTTGTCATTAGACGCAGAGATGAACTCTATGTTTTAAGTCCACGAACTCAGCATTTTGACTCTGGAATGCAGAGGCAAGCCTCGGGCGGGCTTGGCGAGCTTCGGGCTAAGTCCAATGTTCAGACGAAGTTTAGTCTTGCAGACAGACTTCAGAACATAACTTGCTGCGGAGAACAGATCATAACTTTTAAAGCGTAAGTCGGAATTAGACGAATTATATATGAAAATCGGCTATCACGACGAGATGGAGCTGACCAAACCAACCCTATAGGGTTCGGTTTGCTCTGTCTGTTTTGCCAAATTCCTTACGCTTTAAGAGATATTTGCATTTTGATTTGAAGAGACCGTCAATTTTATAGTCTCTTTTGCTAGAGCGTTGCAAAGATCGTCATCTTATAACCTTTGTCTTGGCTCCTTAAAAATATAAGAGTCGTTAGATTGTAACTCCCGATGTTGATTGTGAAGGCTGTTAAATTAGAGCTTTCATCGGTTGTTGTAAATGTCGTCAAATTGTAATATTTATTGATCTACATGAAAGTTTTCCAATTGTAGCCTTCTGGAATCCGTCAAATTATAGCGTCCATCATCGGTGTTTGATGAGGATAAGCTATCTACAGTAACTTTTAGACAGCCTACAGAGACTTTTCCAATCCTCAAGTGGGTGTAAAATTTGTTTAATACCAAAATCAACGGTTAAAAACTCAGTTTTTGTCTTAGTTTCGTTCTCTGAAATCATGCATCAAGTGTTCAGAATTAGCTATATGATAATCCATACCAGTAGCATTCGCAAGATCTCTAGGTTGCTTCCAAAATGCAGCTACAAAAGTACATTCTAACTTAACTGAATACAAAATTTCGTAAAGTATGGGTCAAAATGGATAGAAATGGCCAAAAATCGTGGGTCATAACTCATGAATTCATTAATTATGGTCTTTATGAAATTATTTGTTAAAGGATCGAAAAAACTAAAAATGGCTAAAAATCATGGGTTAGTGCTACTAAAATCGTAAAGTATGACTCCACAAAATTATTTAACACTAGTTTGAAACGAGTAACACGTCCAACAATCATGAGTTATGATGAAAATGTAAACTTTGGCCTCCTTGAAATTATTTGACAAGGGTCGATATAACTAAAAATAGTCAAAAATCTTGGGTTATAGTTTGCAAAATCATTAATTTTGGCCCTCCTAAATTATTTGACCATAGCTCGAAATGACACAAAATGGCTAAAAATCGTGGATTATAGCTTGTGAAATCATGAATTTTGGCCTCCATGAACATATATGCCTTTGGGTTAAAATGACTAAAATTGGCTAAAACTTATGTGTTATATCTTATAAAATCGTGAATTGTGATTTTCGTAAAATTATTTGCCAACAGCTCAAAATGACTAAAAATTACCAAAAAACATAGATTATATGGATCATGAAATTCGCTCTCCACTAAATTTATTCTCCACAGAATTCTGTGTCAATGGGTTGAACAAAAAAGTGTAATCATGGGAAGCTCATGAAAACTTGTCCTCCGAAAAATTATTTGACAACAGGTCGAAATGACTAAAAATAACATAAATATTGGGCTATAGCCCATGAAATCATAAAATTTGCCCTACATGAAAGTATATGCTAATGTGTAGTAACAACTAAAAACTGCCAAATATCGTGGGTTATAGTTCATGTAATTGAACATTTTGGTCTTCGTGAATATATTTACCGGTGTGTTTAAATGACTAAAAATAGGCAAAAATATAACCTAGCTCATAAAACTGTGAATTTTTTTCTCGGTGTAGTTATTTTATAATATGTCAAAATGACTAAAAATGGGCAAAAATCAATGGCTATAACTCATGAATTTGCAAATTTTAGTCTCCATAAAATTTTCTGCCATTAAAATGACTAAAAATAGCCAAAAATCATATGTTATTGTCCATGAATTTATAAATTTTAGCCTCCACAAAATCTTTTAGTAATGGGTCGTAACAACTAAAAATGACCAAAATTTGTGAGTTATAGCCTATGAAATCATAATTTTTTTTCTTCGCAGAATTATGTACTAAATGGTCAAATAAAAAAATGGCCAAAAGTTGCGAGTTATAGCTCATAATTGTGAATTTTGACATATCAAAATTATTTGTCAATGGGTCAAAAAAACTAAAAATTACCAACAATCATGTGTTATAGCTCATGAAATCATACATTTTTTCCATCGAGAAAGTATTTGCCAATGAGTCGAAATGATTATAAATGGGTAATAATAATGGGTCATGAAATCATTTTTTTATCTCTATAAAATTATTTTTAATGGGTCAAAAGGACCAAAATTTGCCAAAAAAACTATGGGTTATAGCTTAGAAAATCGTGAAGTTTAGCCTCTACAAAATTATTTGCCAATGCATCAAAACTAAAAATGGTTGATAATCATGGGACATAACCCAAAAAATTGTGAAGTTTGGCCTACATGAAATTATTTGACAAATGGCTTGAAATGACTAAAAATGACCAAAAATCATGAGTTATTGCTCCCAAAATGGTGTATTTTGTCTCTGCAAATTTTTTTAACAATAGATCGAAATGAAAAAAATTTCAAAAATAATGGATTATAACTCATGAAATCATTAATTTTGTTAGTGTGAAGTTATTTGTCAAAGGGTTAAGATGACTAAACATGGCCAAAAATCTTGGGTTGTTGCTCAAGAAATCGTGAATTTTAGCACCCGTAAAATTTTTTGCTAATGTGCTGAAACAACGAAAAATGGCAAAAAAAAAAAACTTGGGATATAGCTTGTGAATAGTAAAAGTTGCCCACCATAAAACTATTTATCAACAGATTAAGATAAATAAAAATGGCTAAAAGATACTTATTCTAGCTCATGAAATTGTAAATTTTAACATCCACAAAACTATTAAACAATGAGTTAACATGCCAAAAAGGAAACAAATCATTAGTCATAGCTCACAAAATCATGAATTTTTCCACCATGAAACTATTTAGCAATTGGCCAAAATGATTAAAAATAAAAAAACATAGGTGATAGCTCATGAAATAGTGAAGTTTGATCTCTGTGGAATTATTTACCAATAAATCGAAATGAATAAAAATAGGGAAAATAATGCATTGTAGCTCATGAATTCGTAAATTTTGGACTCAAGAAATTTACTTGTCAACGAGTCAAAACAACTAAAATGGCCAAAAGTTATAGGTTATATCCTATGAAATTATAAATTTTGAACTCTTAGACCTTATTGGTCATAAGGTTAAAACAACAAAAAAAAAGACAAAATATCATGGGTTGTAGCACACAAAGTTTTAAATTTTGGCCACAACAAAATTATTAGCCAATAGGTCAAAAGGACTAAAAATGGCCAAAGCCCATGTGTTATAGCTCATGAAATCGTGAAAGTTGGCCTTTGTAAAATTATTTCTCAATTAGTCGAAATGACTAAACATGGCAAAAAATAATTGGTTATAGTTGACAAAATCGAGAAGTTTGGCTTCAGCGAATTACTTGACAATACATCGAAATGACCAAAAATAGCCAAAATTTATAGGTTACAACTCATGAAATCTTTAATTTTGGGCAACGTGAAATTATTGGCAAAGAGTTGATATGTCTTAAAATGACCAAAACTTGTGGGTTACATATGGCCTACAAAATCATGAATTTTGTTCTTTGGAAATTATATGCCAAGTGGTCGAATAAAAAAGACAAAAAATTGTGGATCATAGCTCATGAAATCGTGAATTTTGATCGCCATAAAATTATTTACCAATGGGTTGAAATGACTAAAAACCATAAAATATTATAGGTTCTAAGTCATAAAATTGTGAATTTTATCCACCGTGAAACTATTTCCCAATGGGTTGAAACGATTAAAACTAGTCAATAATAATGAATTATAACTTATAAAATCATGAATTTTAGCTACCACATATTTATTTACCAGTGGGTGAAAATGACTAAAAACGATAAAAATAATGGGTTATAGCTCACAAAATAGTAAATCTTGACATACATGAAATGTAACACCACATCTAGTTATTCTTCACAAAATAGCACGTTGCGACTCTGCATGAATAGCTAGAAGACATATGACCCAAATTAATACTGCAAGAATTTTTTTTATTATAGTCATTATTATTTTACGATAATCTAATATATAACTACAAATAAGGTTCCTTTTATTAAATAAAAAAAAGAAGAGGATGGTGCAACTCAAAATATCTGGAGGATTGAATGCTTAGCTCACCCAAGTAATTTTTTTTACCATGAGGTGTCTAGATGAATCATCATGAGGAATTATGATGATCATGAGGTGTCCAAGGTGAATCATCATGATAAGGATGAAAAAAATATAAAACCAACCAAGGCCATGACTATATATAGGGGTCTCGGTTGGGCTAACTACTACACCAAACAAAAAAAAAGAAAAAAGGAATAAAGGTATATACATATAGAAGTGAAGCTCTAGTAGAGGAGGTACAAGAATCACAAAGAGGGTGAGGTTATCCAATATATTGTGGTTATGAAATATGCAACGTTTCCCTTCCTTTCATTTCTTTTGTCATCGACTTGTTATGATGATAGTTGAGCAAGCTCCTCTATTATACATTGTCCTCCTTTAGTGCTTGTCCTTAATTCATTTTTTTTCTATAAGATAATAGTCAAGTGAGATTATCTAGTATAATATACTTTCTATGCAAAACTTGTTTTCTCTTGTAGTTATTTGGTAATTGTACGTTATATTTTTAAATGCACATTTTTCTGTTGAAACATGCCCATGGTTCAAACTTTTTGAATCAGTCATTGCAATCTACTCCTAAAAATAATTATTCTATTGGTTTCACTTAGATACGAGTTGTCCGCATTCTCCTAATGTATGTATCATGTCTGACATTTTATATCTGAGATTGATCCATGTTACTAATATATGTATCATGTGTGAGATTGGTACATGTTTTACTGATATATGTATGGCCATGTTTGTTTATATATATATATATATACACTACAACAAATTGCACTTTTCCCGACGCTTATTCTCGACGCATGGTTAAATTCGTCGCCAAAAATTATGTTTTTCCCGACGATTTTAGTCAGCGTCGGCAAAACATATATTTTTCCCCACGTTTATAATTAGCGTCGCTAAAAGTGTATATTATTTGCGACGTTTTAACTTAGCGTCGGTAAAAGTGTATGGATTTCCCGACGTTTTTTCATTTTCGTCGGCAAAAGTATAGCTTTTAGCGACGTAAAAATATTCGTCGCAAAAAAGTATACATTTGGCGACGCACGTTAGCATCAGCAAAAGTGTAGCTTTTAGCGACGAACAATTTTGCGTCACTAAAAATAAACACTTTTGCCGACGCTATATTGCGTCGGTAAAAGTATAGCTTTTAGCGACGCAAAACTATTGCGTCGCTAAAAACTATCGACGCTATATTGCGTCGGTAAAAGTATAGCTTTTAGCGACGCAAAACTATTGCGTCGCTAAAAACTATACTTTTACCGACGCTTTACTATTCATGTGCGTCGCCAAAACTCCCCCTCTTTTTTTCATTTGCCCGCCTACTTTTCATTTCCTCCCCCCCCTATTTTTTTCATTTCCCCGCCGACGCAAAACTTTTTCATTTCGCTGCCCTAGCAATCCTCCTCCTCTTCTCAATCGCCTTCGCTAAGAAACCAGTGGCCGTCGTCGTCGAAGAGAAGACATTCCCAATCCCTCGACCTCCTCTCTCCCGTCGTTCCCCCTACCCGGCCTCCTCTCTCGTTCCCCCCTAGTTTTTGAGGTTGATTGGGGATTTGAGTGGTTGTTTGATGGGCTTTTGGTGTTCAGATCTGTACCTAGGGTTTGAAGAAGTCGATGGAGGCGATGAGGAGCCTCAAGCGGAGTTCTTCGCTTGTCCATTTTGTTCCGAGGATTTCAATATCATTGGGCTTTGTTGTCATATTGATGATGAACATCCAGTTGAGGCGAAGAATGGGGTAAATTTTGGTTATTTGTATTGGAAGTCCTTGAAATTTTTTCTTAGCCTTTTCAGATATTATATTTTTCTAAGAATGGGCGAAGAATGGTCGAAGAACAGAGTTGTCAAAACAGATCAAGGAGAAATTGAAACAAATTGATGCTTTTGGTATTTTCTTAGCCTTTTCAGATATTATATTTTTCTAACTCTCTTGAAATCATGCAATTTCTGATTTGACTTTGTTGTTAGTGAATAAGTATGGTAGTTCATCGTGATCGCAGTTTTCGAATGTTATACTTTTGTTGTGTGCTTAGTAATAGATATCCTTCATGATCTCTTGCTCTGCTGTTCTGTAAGATGGACTACACCCCTTCCCTTTTCTTGACATTTTCCCTTCTATCCATGTCTCATCTTCGTGGTTTTATCAAATTGCATGTCATTTTACAATTACCATTAATAATCATACTCACAAACACACAAGAGAGTGAGAAAGAGGGAGGGTACTTATTTATCATGACCACCAAAACTTTCACATTGCTTCTGGTTTTGCATTATATTGCATGTTATGGTTTATGGTTGCAAGAAGAAGTTAGTTTGAGTGGAAAGTATATATAAAATAATATAGGTCCTTTGATGCTTCATATTATGTCTTTAAGGTCCATAGCATTTTAAACCACAGCTGAAAGCAAACTCCAGTTCTTTGCATTTGATAAGGGAGAGTGGGCAGTCGTGAAGCTCACGACAACGTTCCGCGTGTTGTCTAAATTGTTCTTATTTAGGTTCCTTTGTGGAGGTACATGAATATCATTGCACATGTTGATGTTTGCATCCATGTCGACGCTACCTGGGTGATGTAATTTCCCCTTTGTACCAAGAGGCACATTGATAAGGCATATTTGTTTTTTCGCTCAAGATAATCATTCATTCTTGTTTGAGTACCAAATGATGCTTTATTCAATTTCTAGTCTTTAAGATTTTGCTGAATATGCAAGCATTATGAAGTTTCTTCTCTGTATGTGATAAGATAGAGTTTATTTGATTCAATTATTGCATTAAAACTGTAACCGTAGTGTGCTTGGAAGGCGAAACTGACAGTAAAATTCAGACCATTGAAGAACTAGAATAGCTCTCAGAGTCAAGAGAGCTGATGAACAGGTAAAATTGACATCACCAGTTTGCATCTTGTGTCTTTCTGATTGGTTTTACTTTTCCTGTTGATATTTAAATGTAACAGCTTCATACTTATTCCTTGAAGACATACACTGTTCTGGATTTAGCTATAACATTTTACTTTATTTTTTTCTGTGCACACTGCATTTGGTAAAGTTTCTAACTTTTTGGAAATAATTAGGCGAGTTTCCTATGTATTGCCCTCTTCATGATAGCTTACTGAGGGTGCATTACAAAGCAATGCTTCTTGATGAAGAAGAAACTATATTTTATGATACGAAGGTTGACAACCATGGCGAGCCTTTGGAGTTCAGTTCTGGAGAAGGGCTTGTAAGTATCTCCCTTGACCTCCTTATCTGTTTCTAATCTAAAAGAAAGCATTGTTATGTGCACTTTTTAGAATTCATTATGCGTCGGCATACAGTATTGTAATCATCTTGATATTCATGCTGTTGTCCATACGACATAGCTAGTAGTTGTGACGACGAAAAATGTTAATAAGAACAGTTGAATGAGGGTTTTTGTCATGTTGTATACTTGCTTTTCAGGGTAACAGGCTATTCAAAGAGGGAAAGTATGAACTTGTTAAGGCGAAGTATGAGAATGCATGATTTCTATCTTCTTTATATGTTGCTCTAGTAATCTCAACCATAAAACTATTTGTTGTACCAGTATTAACTACAACTTTCTGAAAAGACCGAAAAAATAACCTGTGACCAAAATTTTAAGTTCTCAGTTATATGTATATTTAATAAACGGGAATGCCATTTTCTTTATTGATGAAAAATATTGTTCCATTTCTATGATCTATTCTAGCAATTCTTCAAGGTTCTTCGCGGGTATTAATAAACAGTAAAGCCATTTTCTTTGTTGAAGAAACACATTGTTCCATTTTTACGATTTAATCTAGCGATTCTTCACCAGGTTCTTCGGGAATATAACCATGTGAACCCCCAGGATGATCAGCAGGGCAAAATCTTTCTGAATTCAAGAGTAAGTTTGTCCAGTAATCTGGATAGAAATTCTTTTTGCAAGCTTCAAAATCACCTTAGTTTCAATTATATGGTGACTTGATTATACTTGATTACATTTTCCTGCTCCGGTTCAATGTGCATGCTCATCTAATAGTTAGTTGCTGCGTTCCCTACAAGGTATCTAATTTTGTAATGCTTACAGAACTCATTGCACTTAAACGTGGCGGCCTGCTTGCAGAAAATGGTTGAATACAGGAAATCAATTGACGTGTGTAACAAGGTATACTTATATTATAAGAGTATATCTTGCATTTGTTGATATTGGATATATTTGGAGAAACATATCTATTCCTATACCTTTGCTGAAGTCTTCGTTCATGTATAATTCTTGTCACTAAGTTATTCTTGTGCTTCCTACTGCCAGTGTTGGACCTCATGGTCATATTTTATTTGGCAAGAACGTAGCGATAGAATATCTTAACATTTTTCTTCTTATGGAATCTTTTAGCATAAATATCTTACTCATAAATACATAAATAAAAAGTATATATTAGAGCATTACTGAGTACACTTTTTTGTGTTTGGTTTTAATTTTTTCTTTGCCTTACTGAGTACATTTCTTTCCATTGCAGCTACACAACAGAAGTTGGAGATGGATGGTGAAGGTGGGAAGAAGCCAAAGACGGTGACGAAGGAAAGACTTGCAACGTTGATAAGACATGAGTTCTCTGTAGTCTTTATTGTTCAAGTCTACTTAATCATGATTGTTGTATTTGTTAATAAAACATGTGTCAAACACTTGTTATTTGTTTAATAAAATTGCGTTTAAATTTATTTACTAATGTTATTATTTGTTTCATTTTAATGATTGTGAAAATAAGCACCGATATTATTTTAGCTGTTAATATGCAACTTGTTTGGAGTATAATTTGATGTTTGGTTTCTTTGTTGATGTGAATGAGAGCAAATTTGTTGTGGATGTTCAGGTTCAGTGTAGTTGACAGAAAAAATAATATTTTTGGCGATGCAAATTAGTGTTAATGAAAATATACTTTTTACCGACTAAAAAAATACTTTTGCCGACGCTATCTAGCGTCGCAAAAAATAATATCTTTTAGCGACGCTATCTTGCATCGCCAAAGGTATAGTTTTTAGCGACGTTTTATTTTGCGTCGCTAAAAGCTAAACTTTTGCGGACGCTAACTTGCGTCGCCAAAAGTATAGTTTTTAGCGACGAACAATTTTGCGTCGCTAAAAACTATACTTTTGCCGGCGCATAGCTTTTGCCGACGCAGAATGCGTCGCCAAAAGTACACTTTTGCCGACGCAAAATATTATGCGTCGCTAAAAGATATACTTTTCCCGACGCATGACGCGTCGCCAAAAGTGTACTTTTGGCGACGCAGTCTATTTGCGTCGCCAAATACTTTCCTTGACGCACTTTTGGCGACGCGTTAGCGACGCTGCATTTTGCGTCAGGAAAGATTTTTCCCAACGTTTTTTAAACTTTTGCCGACGTTTTTGTTTCGTCGGCAATGTTGTATTTTGTTGTAGAGATATATATATATATATATATATATATATATATATATATATATATATCATGCTTGGAAAATATAGTATATATCCATATGTATCATGTCTAGGATTTTGTGCTTGCATGTATGGTCATGCTTGGTCTTAGAACATGTCTATGTATGTAGATGAGTGATCAGCAATGGGGTGTACTTTCAAATAGAAACATATAGCACGAGTGGAAAAATATACCCCTTTATCACTATTCATTTAGGCATTGACAATGAGAGATAACAAGCACTAAGTTTGAAACATTATTCATTATATTCTTTGTTACATCAGTTGGGATTTGCATTTCTCATCACAATACAAGCCAATATTGCTAACTAATTCCAAGCTACATGATTTGTTTTCTCACCAAGTACAAACACAAATATTACACCTAAAACAACTACAATGGAAGCAAAAAATACAACATGGGAATGTATTTCTCCTCATTCGGATTTTCCCCTTCAATCTGAGATTTTCCCGCTTCATTGATTTATTGTTCGTTTCCAACACATCTCTTTCTTCTTCTATCTTCTCAACCTTCTTTCTCATGCAATGAATCCCAGCCTTCAATCTCTTATTTTCAGTCATAATCTTGTTCAACAAATCTTCTGCCCTACTATTAATCTCCCCATCATACCATTTGAAAAAAATCACACGTTTTAGAGAAATCAGATGGATTAAAATAGTGGCAGTTGAAAAATCTCCTACCTGGGTTAAATTCGGTCCTTGATGTCAATAAAGAAGCTCTCATGTTGCATTTACAGTGGACCTCCATAGATCTGGCGTGACTATGAGAAGAATCCATAGCAATTTCAGATGAAATGAAGACCTCGGACATTTATCCACAATTGAGAGGGAAAATCAATGAAATAATAAGTTTCTATTCAATTCAAAGCACCAAAGTTTGTCATCCTCAATGATTCGTCTTCATCTATCTCTAGATTTAGGGTTTTTATCATGTTGAAATAGGGGAGAAATAAAGAAGAGAACCAACAAACGGCTATTAAATTTTTTTTGAGGGGGTTAAATCCTAGTTAAGGGTTGGGTTTTGGTGGAAAACACATGCAAGTCACGTGGTAATAATGGGGGCAAATTGGGTAGTTAGGCTATTAATTGAATAGATTTTGACCAAAAGTGGTACTTTGCAAAGCAATACTACTTATAAGGTGGTTTCAATAAAAATAAAACTTACAAGGCGGTTTCCATATAATTTTTAAACATATAAGGTAGTTTCCATAAAAAAACCCTTTTAGTTATTTCGATTCATTGAAAAATAAATTTATAGAGACCAAAATTTATGATTTCATGAGCTATGACCCATGATTTTTGATCTTTTCTAGTCGTTTCTGTAAAACCCCATAATTTTTTAAAAATACTATGATAAATAGTATTAAGTGAGTTATATTATGATAAATATCAATTATTGATGAATGAGTACGTGGGTAATCGATTTGAGATTGATTAAGTATGCATATAAGTGTAAACAAGTGAAATCATGCACGTGTGCACAAATCTATAAAGCTGGATTTTTGCTTCTCGCCGGTCGACTGACAACTGGTATCAATCGACCGATGGGAGTTGGCCGGTCGACCGATGTTAGCATCAGTCGATCGACGGGAGGCAGACTCCCTATAGGTTTTGGTTTTGGGTCTTTTTGAGTTCATTCGGGTTTGCCTATACATATATGGTTATATTTCACGAAAATTTCACTTTTCATCATATTTCTGAACCCTAGCAGCCACCTTCTCCCCTCAACAAACCCTAGAGAGTTTTTGGTGAATTTCAAAGAGCTTTGTGAAGTAAATACCGAGAAGAGGGCGAGATCATCGGTGCTCGGCTAAGGAGGATCTGTTTTCTTGCATTGTTGGGGATTCCAGCACGTGTCGATGCGAGTTTCATCTCCTCCATTCCCATCCCTGTATTGATTTGGTATTATTTAGGTTTTATCGGAGTTTCAAAACCTAGTTTATATATATAAAGACCATTTTTTTAAAACCGTATGATAAAAAGATTTGATCCTTTTGAGTTAAAAAGATATAAAATGGATTCTTCTTGACTTTGTTTGAGTTTTGGATTTGATCAAACATGAGATTTGCTAAGTTACATGTTTTCATGATGATTCTTCAACAAAATCATGCTAGGGTTGCTAGAATTTCCTCAAGCTTGTTAATTTTGATTTCATGTAGCAAAGTGAACCATAATCACCTTAAATAAGATGTTATATATGTCTCTTTTTTGAAAATTTTCAATCTTTGATGACATGTTAATAAACCTGAACTTTAGAATATCGCCAGAATTTTGCTCTGAATAGTCGACCGACGGAATGCATCGGTCGACTGGTCGAGGGCTGGTTGGTTGTGCACGTTTGTCCACAACGCCGACCGGTCGACCGATAGATTACTTCAGTCGACCGATATGTTGTTGCTGTGTTTTGTTGTGTCTCCCAAATTTGTTTGATCGCAACCAAGGGCTACTAGTTGCATGTAGGTCCATGCACGTGACCATGAGAGTGTACACATATTTGTGTTGGGCACGCACGAGTTATTGGAGGTGTGTAATCTATCATTTTGAGTTTGCTTTATTTTACGATAGTTGTGGATGCGTGAGTGGGTTAGTCGGTATTCCCGCAATGAGACTGCGGTTGGACAACACTCAAGAGTGCGTCAATTTACATCCCGCAATGAGACCGCGACTGGACGACACTCTATATTGCATCATCGTTTCTAGGGTAGGTTGATATGCCTATTCTTCGCAGGGTGTCCGAGACATCGTTGGTTTTCTGGGTTAGGCCGATATGCCTATTCTTCGCAAAGTATTTGAGATTGTGATTTGCTCCTATGTTGTCAATTTCGAGAATAGAATATGAAGCTGTGTCATATTGTACACGATGTAGCTTAGACGGATATTTATTCTAGTTGCTACGCCAACTACCCGAGGGTAGTGTGAGATATTGTGATATGATCTATTTTGGATGAGTTACGGTAACGTGTTGTTCTTATTATTTATTGCTTTCATTCATAGGATTTTGGAGTTGGGATTTAGCGATTCACAATCTAAGACATGGTATATACAAGAGGGCTTCTTTGTTTGGATTATTTTGCTTGACGTACTAATTCTCGTGTTGTGGATTTCTAAATCTAAATCTCCTCTTAGTTCAAATGGATGCATTATATATATATTATTATATATATATATTATATATATATATATATATATATATATATATTATAATATATAATATTATATATATATATATAATATATATATATATTATTATATATATATATTATATATATATTATATATATATATATATATATATTTATATATATATATATATATATATTATATATTATATAATATATATATATATATATATGAGTATTAATGGTTATCATTGTCATAGGAGGGGATTTTCTCTCCTATGACGCCTCTAAAATCTCATGTGATGCGATCTATTATGGATGATCGCCCTGTTGAACTTGATCATACATATCTAAAACCCCACACGACCAAGTTTGGGTGAAATCCGTCATCGTTATGACCATTTCATCACTCGCTGATCAATTTTAAACGTTTTGAATGAATTAGAACTTTTCAACATGCGTGGCTCCGATGCGAAGGGTCAAACGATGACGGATTCACCCCAATATCTTGTGCGATGTGTTGGGTTTTAGAATATGTACGATCAAGCTTCAAATAGAGCGGAATTCATCCATAATATCGCCTCAATCATGTGATTTTAGACGGCGTCAAGGAGGAAATCCCCTTCGCTAATGACAAGGATACCATTAATCTCTCTCTCTCTCTCTCTTCTCTATTATCTATCTTATCTATATATATATATAGTTATATATATAGGGGGTAATATATACTATACCTAGTATAGTTATAGTATATATATATATTATTATATACATATATATTATATATATAATACTATATATTATAATACTATATATTATATATTATATATTATATGTTGCTTTTATGTGTGTTGTGTGCGTTGTGCGGCGTGTGTTGTTCGCTGAGTTGACGGGTGTGTGTGTGTATAACTTGTATTTTTCCTTACACGTACCCCTCTCCCTCTGGGGGCGGTGAAGATATTCTCGCTAGCGCTTTGATGCTCGTTGTTTCCCCTCTTTTCAGGCAGCAAGCCGGCATCCAGAGAGTTGTAGGTTGATAGAGATGCAATTTAACTTCCATCATTATTTATATTAGTAGTTATTTAGAGTTCCACAGTAGTTTATTATTTGTTTTCAGACATTTAGAGTTGTATCTCATTTTGTAAAGGTTGAGTGTCTTAGTACTGTTTTATTTGACTCTAAGTATTGAGATATTTCACATTTATTTTTATCAGTTGTACTTCATGTTGGGTCCTTTTGTTTTAATGATGATTTACAAATAATTTACTTTTAATGTTGTTTGTCTAGTGTTTGTATTTTGTATTTATTCTAGGTAAACAATACGTTAGAGGATGGATGAAATCGAGCATTCACGATCATATCCAATGGAGGTTGGCGGAATAGTAGAGTGAAGCAATGCAACTCAAGTTAAAGATTCAAGTTCAAGCTTCATCCACAAGTTTACCAAGAAGAGTTTCATTGAAGATCACAAGCTTAGGTAAATAGTTTAGGTTTTATATTATGTGTGTAAAATACTTCAAGCTCAATCATATATATATATATATATATATATATATATATATATATATATATATATATATATTTACCAAGAAGAGTTTCATTGAAGATTTCAAGCTTAGGTAAATAGTTTAGGTTTTATATTATGTGTGTAAAATACTTCAAGCTCAATCATATATATATATATATATATATATATATATATATATATATATATATATATATAT
>NC_033800.1:143822672-143824534 GCF_001876935.1 Asparagus officinalis | reverse complement strand
ATATAGGGTGAGGTTCTAATAAAAACCTCCTTAGCCTAAAAACTAAAAACCTATTTATTGCACTAAATATCATTAAAGAGTACAATAAATGCCATTATTATACTGAGTGCAATAAATAGGGGCAACAAACAACCAATGAATCCAGATTCACTGGATTGAATCCAGATTCAATCCAGCGAATCCAGTTTCACCTCACATAACTGAATCTGGATTCACTGCAGTGAATCTCGATTCACTCCAGTGAATCTGGATTCACTATAGTGAATCTCGATTCACTCTAGTGAATCTGGATTCACTCCAGTGAATCTGGATTCACTCCAGTGAATCTGGATTCACTATAGTGAATCTCGATTCACTCTAGTGAATCTGGATTCACTCATATATAGGGTGAGGATTTCCTGTTGAAAAAATGAAGACACGTATGAGTGAATCCAGATTCAGTTATGTGAGGTGTTTATTTTTTGAAGAATAATGACATTTATTGCAGTGAATCCAAATTCAGTTATGTGAGGTGTTTGTTTTTTGAAGAATAATGGTATTTATTGCACTCTTTAATGACAGACAAATTTATTGCACTATTTAATAATGGCATTTATTGCCATCACTGAATCTGGATTCACTGTAGTATAAGCTCTAATCTCAACCATTGGATGAGATAGATCCAATGACCCACAATGATTTTTAGTTTTTAGGCTAAGGAGGTTTTTATTAGAACCTCACCCTATATATATATATATATATATATATATATAATTTTTAAAAACAACTTAATTTTTTGAGTAAAATCAAGAATCTTTAGAAATGATTTTCATGAACTCTTTTAATTTTTATATGGTTATGTGTATGCTTTTATCATATAAAAATGGGCAAAATGACCAGATTGGTATAATTTCTTGAGACTTGGTGACAAGTTGGTATATTTTTTTTAAGTTTTGTCAGATTGGTATAAATTTTTAACTCCGGCGCCATATTGGCCTTAAGTTTGGCCGGAGTTACTGTTCCGACCAGTGTTGATGGGATTTTTTGTATAAAACTCCCTTATAAAAAACTTATCCTGCTCCTAACCCCCTCCCCCTCCTCCTCCTCCTCTTCCTCCTCCTCATCCTCTTCCTCTCTCCTCTTCCTCGCTCTCTTCTTCATCTCAACCCAATCCCAGCCCCCAGAAACACCCCGGGTCTGCAACGGCATCGAGTTATCCTACTCCATCACCGATCGCAAGCAAATCCATCCTCTTCTCAAGGACCCCAAAGCCCAGCCCAACTCCTTCAAAGCCACGGCCACCGTCCAAAACAACGGCCTCGCCGAGCTCAAAGCTTGGTCCCTCCTTATCCAAGTCCAGCACCAAGAGCTCATCGTCTCCGCCAATGGTGCTGTCCTCAACAACAACTCCCCGTTCCCCTTCAACACCTCGGACTCCGATGGCCTCGCCTCGTTCTCGGGCTTCCCGAGCCCAGATCTCAAAACCCCCATAGAGACCGCTGGAGATTTGACCCAGATTCAGGCACAGATCGACCTCGTCGGGACTTTCTTCGGGTCACCTCTACCCGCTTACCCTTTGCCCAAATCGATATCTCTCGACGACCCTTTATACATCTGCCCATCACCGAAGTTGGGTTTCAATTCGAGCAGTTCGCCAATTGGAGTAGTCGCGAATGTTTGGGAGCAGGATGAGGAGGAGGAAGAGGAGGAGGAGGAGGAGGAGAGGGAGGGGAGGGGGTTAGGAGCAGGATAAGTTTTTTATAATGGAGTTTTATGCAAAAAATCTCATCAACACTAGCCGGAACAGTAACTCCGGCCAAACTTAAGGCCAATATGGCGCCGGAGTTGAAAATTTATACCAATCTGACAAAACTTAAAAAAAA
>NC_033800.1:143776055-143822030 GCF_001876935.1 Asparagus officinalis | reverse complement strand
TATATACACGATTTTTGGTTTTAGAATTATCAAGTTTAAATATGAAACAAATACTTATTTATATACATTCATACATGTTTCATATTTATCATGTTTGGTTTTGATAAACAATGAGTTTTGCCATATATACATGAAAATGAACAACACGTATACAATACACGATTTTTGGTTTTAGAATTATCAAGTTTAAATATGAAACAAATACTTATTTATATACATTCATACATGTTTCATATTTATCATGTTTGGTTTTGATAAACAATGAGTTTTGCCATATATACATGAAAATGAACAACACGTATACATATATATACTTTCATGTTTATATGAGAAAATAGTGTATTCTAGTTTATAGACTTAACAATCATTATATATATCTTTTATTAAGTCTATAAAATTATTTTGTAAAGTTTCAAAACATGGTTTAGTCAAAATGATAAAAACAAGTGTTTCATGTTTTTGGATATTTTTGTAAAATGATGATATTTTACAAATGAGAGGTGATTTTTGAAAACCAGCTTTTGTAACATGTGTATTATCATGTCTACAATTATTTTCTAAAGTTTTACATTTTTCTGATTTTATTTGCTATTTTTAAAAGGGGTTTGAAAAACAGATTTATGTTTTTGATTCAGGCTGATAACCTGTTATCAGTCGACTGATGAGATCAGTCGACTGATATGTCAATTAAAGAAATGGCCTGGAATCATCATTTTCTCTCTGTTTTATTTTGGTCGACTGACCAGTTGACTGATGAGATCATCAGTCGACTGATAAGGTCGTCAGTCGACTGATAAGGTCGTCAGTCGACTGATAAGGTCGTCAATCGACTGATAAGGTCGTCAGTCGACTGATGAGCTGGAAAATACCTACAACGGTTAGCTCATCAGTCGACTGATGAAAGCTGTCAGTCGACTGATATTATAACGACCGGTTTTTTTAGCCTTTGTCCTGTTTTGGTTTTTTGGTCTTTGTGCCTTGTTTCCTCTTGGCTTTGGGGTTCCTATAAATACCCCCACATATCCTCAGTTCTATTTATTCAGGAGAATGGTTGAAAAAAGGTTTTAACAAAGGTTTAAAAGTTTGTTTAAAAGTGTTTAAGAGTTTATTTGAGTTTTGGTTTGTGAAGATAATTTCACAAGAGCAAGTGGAGATCACCCTTTGATGTTTGAGCATTCACTCCTCTCCCTCTCTCTTGTTATCTATAAAGAAGTTTCTTTAAACTCAATTCTAGCTATTTTTTGTTTTGATTCTAATTTCCATAAGCTAGATTTTATTGTTAAGTTTAATTGTTTTATTGATACTATTTGTTTACACACACAACAATTAAGTTTATTGTATTTTCATACATTGTATAATTGGGTTGTGGGATTGTGTGACTTAGAGTGTGAGCTTTCATTGTGTTCTCATCCATAGTAGAGAACAACCATTGTTGAGTGAGCCTAATTGTGTAGATAACTTTATAATACACTTGTACACCGAGAGAAGTATGTGGTGAGAGACGGGGTCGTCCCAAGAGGAGTGGGGTAGATGATAATACCTAAAGGTAGGTTGTAATTCCTAACACTTGAGAGAGACACGTGCTAGACACCAACACTTAGAGGGTGTAGAGTGTGATTGCAAGAGTGTGGATTATAAAGTTTTCGGTGAGCTAGAAAACCGAGTGTGAGGTGTAAACGTTTTCGGGTGATCGTTGAAAACCCGGTGTGATAGTGGATTTCTCCTCGGGAGCGGGGAGCGGAGACGTAGGACGGAAGGTCCAAACTCCGTGATCATTTTGTGTTGTTTGTGCTTGTTTATTTACACACTATCATTCTTGTTTGTTTATTGTTTATTTCACCATTGTGTTAGTTTATATATCCTTGCATATATTTCACTATATATCTCATTGCTAGTATTGTTTATTTCACCATTGTGTTAGTTTATATATCCTTGCATATATTTCACTATATATCTCATTGCTAGGATATTGCTCTTTGTTTTAGTTTATATATCCTTGCATATATTTCACTATATATCTCATTGCTAGGATATTGCTCTTTGTTTATATTGTTCATTCTGGCACATAACTCTTTTATATCTATCTTGCAAGAATAATTTGTTAATTAAGTTTTTAATTGGTATTAAAAATCGGATTAGATTAGCATAAACCCTATTCACCCCCTCTAGGGTTCTTTCCTAGTGCGTTATGGTACTTTCAATTGGTATCAGAGCACTTTCACTTCATTTTATTCAGGTGGAACATGATTATATTATTATTGGATTCACTCATTTCCTTTATCATGTTAACTGCATTACTATCTTAATATATATGCTTTGTACCTATACTTGTTTATTATTGAATCCACTAGAGTAATACTACTGTGATGGTGAAACGTGTTGTTGCACGGTGTTGGGTGCATGGCAGGTTTGACATCCTTGAGTTCACCTTGAACAACATCCTTATGTGAAACCAGGAGCATCACAGTTTCGACTCATTGGAACAAATTTTTCCGTATTTAAAATTCACGATTTCATGAGCTATAACCCATGATTTTTGGCCATTTTAAGTTCATGATTTCATGGGCTGTAACTGACAAATTTTTGTCATTTTTAGCCACTTCGACCCGTTGACAAATAATTTAACGGAAGCTAACATTCAAGATTTTAAAATCTATAACTCATATGATTTTTGGCTATTTTTAATTGTTTCAACCAGTTGCCAAATAATTTGGTTGAGGCTAAAGTTAAAGATATCATGAGATATAACGCACAACTTTTTGCCATTTTTGATCGTTTTGATCCGTTATTAAATAATTTCGTAGTGGCTAAAATTCTCAACCCACGATTTTTTTGTCATTTTAATACTTTCGACCACTTAGGAAAAGGCAAAATTCACGATTGCATGAGCTATAACCCACGATTATTGGTCGTTTTTAAACCAATGATAAATAATTTGCAGAGTCCAAACTTCATGATTTCATAAGCTATATATAACTCATGATTTTTTTTTGCCTTTTTTTATCATTTCACCAATTGAAAAATAATTTTATGGAGTCCAAACTTTATGATTTGATGAGCCATGCTTTTTTCTTTAACCTTTCTTGTCATTTCAATCTATTAGCAAATAATTTTGCGGAGATAAAAAACCATAATTTTTCATGAGCTATAATTTCGCAGAAGTCAAAATTCATAATTTTATGAGCTATAATACACGATTTTTTGCTATTATCTGGTGGGTGTTTATGATTTGTCTTCATGGTTTTTATGATTCTCAGTGTAACCTCTTAACGGCTGACTTCATGGTGTTGAGCATCCTGCCATCAGAAGGGGAGGATGAGGGAAGGAATTAGATTTCTAGGTCAAATAAAATGGATTTTGTGTGAGTTTAATTGTAGTTTCAGCAAATGATATTAGGTAAAAAAAAAAGTCATAAGTTTAGCAAGTGGCACACACACGAGAATATGTACTACGAAGGTCAAACTACTACACTACATGTTACCTAGAGAAGCTCCTCTTTAGATTCGAGTGTCAAGTTTTTGGAAGAAACACAGTCAAAACTTCCAAAATACCATGGATTTATCCAACACTTCAAAAGGATAAAACATAATTAAATCTAACTTTTGGAAAAAACCAAACTAAAATGTCCTCACACGCAAGCACACGGTTGCTATCCCGCTCGAATTGCCATCAAAACAAGCGCCATCATCAGAACAAGCGCCATCGAGGTCCTCGCGGATCCTCTGCATCATCTCCCTCCCCTCTTCCCCCGTGGGATCCTTCCCTTCGACATCCAACCTCGCCGCCATCCCAACATGCCTCGCGACCGCCCCCCTCGCTCTCCTGCCCTTACTCCTCACAATATCAATCTCCTCGACATAAACTCCTCCGACCCTCCTCGCGCCAAGAAGCGCAACATCGTCAGCCGACATCTCGGCCAACCCCATTTCCGACGAACGCGCAAAGGTTCGGGGCGATCCGGCCAACCCTGCTCTCAACAAAACCGGAAAGTTTCCTTCTCGCCGCATGGAGAGCTAAACCCCTATCGCAAGCTTCGAGCACTCTCGCTATTTTCTCCTCAGGCAGGGCGCTCTTGTTCCTCATAGAAAAGTTGGACCTTCACAAGTCAAATGCGGATACAGATGAATTATTGATTGGTCGTAGAGAAACAACCATATCTCCCAATCCGGAAGGTGGATTCTAACATATTATATATGAAAATCATCTATCTCGACGAGACGGAATCAATCAGTTTGGTAGAATCCCACAATCCCATCAGTAACACCCGTTTCTAGTAGGATTTTAGAAACAATCAGCCTTTAGTTTATTTTTAGTAATAAACTTAGAATCAATTTAGATTAGGAAACAAAATTAATTTTGATTTACTTACGAATGATTTGTTTCCTTTATTATAAGAAGACTTTTAGGTAGTTTTAAATTATTTCTTTCTTTTAGGAATTCTGTTCTTATTAGGAGTATGCTTTATTTTTCTATATAAGAAACATGATTATAAACATCATGGATCAAATCACTTTTATCAATAAAATTCTATTTTATATTATTTTGTGGATTCGAGGTTGTCTCTTTGTGGATTCGAATGTTGTTCTTTATGGATTCAGAAAACACCCTTTGGTGGATTCCGAGATTAATCACTTTCGCGTTGCGTTAATTAGTATCAGAGCCATGTTTCTCCATTCCGATGGCAGGCGACGAAGACTCTATTTTCCTAACTCAGATTAAAACTTGCGTAGACCGACTTACGTTGGCAGTGGAGCGTCTGAACTAGGGACGAGTTTGAGATCACGTTGATGGTCACCAAAGAAGAGATCCGACTCTGCTAGACAAATCCTACGTTGATGATCATAGAGGCTATCGAAGAAAGGTAAACTATGATGCTGGAGGATTAAAGATACCATCCTTCAATGGAAAGCTTCATGCTGATGATTTCCTTGATTGGATTGATGAAATGAATAGATATTTTGATTATGAGATAATTCTAGAATATTGAAAAGTTAAATTAGTGGTTTATAGACTTAAAGTAAAAAACATATGCATGATGGGATGAAGTATTGATAAATCGATACCATCAAGGAAAGGATCTGGTTCGAACGTGGGAAAAGATGAAGAAGTTATTGACAGCTCATTTCATTCCTACCTATTATTATATGTTCAATCGATATTCAAGTGTAGATTCTAACTATGATCATGCAGAGATTAAACAAGCCCCATTTGTCTCTAAGCAATACCTTGGAGTTATGAAGAGGACTGAAGATGTAACAAAGAGAGAAGAACCACCTTAAAAGTGTTAGCCTCATGGTTATGAGTCTACTCCCTAATCTTGTTTTGATGATTACAAACAATTCCTAGCATTATGCGTCGAGTGTTTTTATTTGTTTTGTTAGGTAATCTACATAAATATCTTTGTTAGAGGTTGGATGGATTGCGCCATAACGATCATATAAAATAGAGGTTGGCAGAAATAGTGGAGTGAAGCCATTGCACATTCAAGTCTAAATCAAGATCAAACTTCATCCATGTTACCAAGATCGAGCGTCAGGAAGATCATTGCTTGGTATATTTAGTTTTTAGGAGTTTATACCTTGTGTGTTGGTACATAAAGCTCGTATATACACACATACACGTTTTGGGTTTTATAGATTTCAAGTTTATATAAATATGAAACAAATAGTTATTTTTATATACTTACATATTTTTCATATTTATTATTTTTGTTTTTGGTTTAGCTATACAAATATGAAACAATAGATATATTCATATACATACTCATATGTTTCATATTTATCATTTTTGGTTTTGGTAAATAATGTGTTTAGCCACATATACATGAAAACTCAATACATATATATAAATATATTTTCATGTTTATAAGTGCTTAAGATGATTTCATTAATCAACAAGTTTAAAATCACTAAAATCATGTTTATTTGCAAAAATATGTATTTATGGATTAAAGACTAAATTACACCATTTTATATATTTTCCTAAATCATTTAATCCATTTAAAATGAATATGAAAGTTTGTTTGTCAAAAACATGTGTTGTTAAGTTTTCATGTTTTTGGACTATTTTGAAAAAATAAAGAGTTTTCAAAATTGGGAGATGCAATTTGAAAAATTATTTTTGTAGTGTGTTCATTTTTATGTTTATAATTATTTCTCAAAGTTTTATATTTTTTGGAATTTATTTACTATTTTTAAGGCACTTCAAAACTTAGTTTTTAAACATGAACAGTGCTTGTACATGTTTATAAGTTGACTTATGTACTGTAGCAAGTCGATTTATAAACTGTTCTGGAAATTGTAAATTTTATCTGCTAAGTCAACTTAAAATTTTAGCAAGTCGACTTATGAACAGTTTTCATGTTTGTTGTTTTTGCCTGCTGAGTCGACTTACAACTGAAACAAGTCGACTCATAAGACATAAGTCGACTTATAAGTCAACTTATGAACTAGTCGTTGCACGGTAACAGCTAGTTTCTAGTTTTTGTTTATTTTATTATTTTTATGGGTTTTTGGTGTTTTCTTGGGCTCGTTTCTTCCACCATATATATACCCCTTTTGTCATAACTATTTCTAATCACTAAGAATGTTTTTAAAAAAGTTTTAAGGGTGTTTAAGTTTGGTTTAAATTTGTTTTCAAGTTTGTGTTTTTGTGTGAAGAAGTTTTCACAAAGAGGAGGCTTACATTTTTGGTTTGAGGAATTCAACCTCATCCATTCATCTACATCTCTTTGTGTTATTAGAGAAGTTTTCTAAGTTCAATCTCTAGCTATTTATACGTTTGATTATTATTTCCATAAGCTAGACTTTAATTGAGTTTATATTTAATTTTACTCATTGAACACACACAACCTTTGAGCTTTTAGTATTTTACATTAAGTATAATTTGGGTTGTAGTGAGTGGTTCTTGAATGTGAGCTAAATTGAGTTCTCATCCATTATAGAGAACAAAACTTTGTAATTGAGCATTCATTATGAGATCATTTTGTAATACATTTATACACCAAGAGAAGTGTGTGGTGAGAGACGAGGTCAATTCCAAGAGGAGTGACGTTGGTAGTAAAGCCTAAAGAAAGGTTGTAAATCCGAGCACTTGAGGAAGACGACACGGGCTAGAGACCAATACTTAGAGGTTATAAAGTGTGATTGCAAGAGTGTGAGTTGTGAAAGTTTTCGGTGAGCTAGAAAACCAAAATTGTGTGAAGTTGTAAACATTTTGGATGAACGTTGAAATCCTGATTGTGATAGTGGATTCTCCTCGGGAGTGGGGAGCGGAGACGTAAGTCAAGAGTGGCCGAACTCCGTGATCATATCGTGTGTTTGCATTTCCTATCTTGTTTTATCTTATTTATGTTTATTTTCATACTTAGTCTAATATCCTTGCATATAATCTTTTGTATATCTCTCTTGTTAGGATATTTTGTTAATAAGTTTTTAATTGACATTAAATCGGATTAGATTAGCATATTCCCCTAGCCACACCCTCTAGGGTACTTTCAAAAAGCATAATAGTTTCCGCTAGAGATGCACCGTGATGTAGAAGATATGTGATGTCATTATTAACAGTGATAGAAGAAAGATCTTATCTCTTAACGTTTGGTGGAGAAGTTAGGCTTGAAGACAGAGAAACACCACACCCCGTGTTCAATCAACTGGATTTGCAAGGGCAATGAAGTGCAGAAAGATATGATATGTCGGGTACCTTTTTCTATAGGCTATTATGTTGATGAGGTATTTTGTGATGTGGTTAAGATAGATGTTTGTACCACCCATAGAAGTAGAGATAATGTTTATGTCTTTGTTTGTGGGAAAATTTGCAATAAGAAAATAAATGAAAGAATTGTATTTGATTTTATTCTCTCTAACTGCTTAGAAAAAGAACGTTTACAAATCTCTCAACTCTCGATCACAATTGGATTTTCTGATTACAAAAGAGAAGAGAATGATCTAGATTCTCTCCTTTGTTTAATTCTGGGTTCTTCACGGTGGCGATGAGATGCCTCCCTCGAATGCTCGCGTCGAGTTTGCTTCTCGTTGACGATCCGATGTCTTGTTTCACTGGAACGTGGTCTTCTCCTCACGATTTGACATTGTGGAGAACTCTGAACGAGTTTGAAACTCTATGAAAGAGTTGATTTAACCGAAAGTCGGTTATAAGCCAAGGATGAAGAAGATCTTGTTGCCGATCTTCAAAACTCCAGAAATGCTCTAAGGATCCTGTTGACTAGCCAAGAAGTTCCAACAGACTGCACCTTAACTGAATTGATTTTTAGTTATTTATAGGGTATTAAGGGGTGTAACCACCTCCTTAATTCGCTCCTAAGTGGGGCTAATAGGATGTAACCGCCCTTTAAATCACTCCTGAGTGGAGTTGTGATCCCCTCAGATCGTGGGAAACGGTTTTGGAACCGTTCAGCTCGTGTTTGAACGAGTCAAACACAGGCCCTGTATTCTGGAATGAAATCTGCGTTTGAACGCAGTGTTTGCGAGCTGCGTCTGGCGGTGGTTAGAGTTGCGTCTGGCAGCGAGTGAAGCTGCGTTTGGTAGCGGTATAGAGTTGCGGCTGGCAGCGCTTGGAGCTACGTTGGGCAACAGTATAGAGTTGCATCTGGCAGCGAGTGAAGCTGCGTTTGGTAGCGGTTTAAGCTGCGTTGAGCAACGGTATAGAGCTGCGTCGGGCAGCGGTATAGAGCTGCGTTGGGCAGCGCTTAGAGCTGCATTGAGCAGCGGTATAGAGATGCGTCTGGCAGCGAGTGAAGCTGCGTTGAGCAGCAGTTGGAGCTGTGTTGAGCTGCGTTCGTAGCTATGAACGCGATGCGTCTTGATGTTGGTGTGCGTGGAGGACTTCCGCAGCTTGATTTGAAGAGACCGTCAATTTGTAGTCTCTTTCTGTCAGAGCGTTGTAAAGATCGTCGTTTTGTAATCTTTGCTTTAGCTCTTTGATATGTGAGAGTCGTCAGATTGTAACTCCCGATGTTGATTATGAATGCTGTTTGATTAGAGCTTCCATCAGTTGTCGTGAAGGTCGTCAGATTGTAACCTTTAGCGATCTACGTGAAAGTCTTCAAATTGTAACCTTCTGGAAGTCGTCAGAGTGTAACTTCCATCATCGATGTTTTGATGGGGATCAACTATCTATTGTGATTTTTAGACAGCCTACAGAACCCCCTCCAAAGTTTTCGAAAGTTCGCGGTTAACGTTGACGAATTTTCGGAATACTTTGGATCTCAACTCTGATCTTGGAGCTGTTGATTCCTTGTGGTAAAGGATTTGTTCTCTGCACTCGCAATGTGGGGGTGGATCCTGCATTTTGAACTTGAGATGCGGGTCTCACCCTTGCATGTTGAATTTGGAACACGGGTGTGACCTCGGCGTTCAGTTTTTTGCATCGCGGGTCTGACCTCAACGTTTTGACTTAAAACATGGAAGTGGCTTCCGTGTATTTTTGACTAAGTCTTTGAGACTTGTCTTTGGCTCATCTGTTTTAAGTCTCGGCTCACATCCATTAAGCCTTTACCGGCTACCGTTTGAGTCGGGCTAGCATGTGGATTGTCTAAGTCTGTTCCACATATACCGTTATGCTAAGAGAATGAACTCTCTTAGACTTGATGCTATGATTTTGAATACATAGACTTTGTCATTTTTACGAAAAAAGACTAACCGGCAACGCATATTAGGCGTAGGCTTATCTCTAATTAGGGATCGAGATAAAATACCCCATGCGTGTAAGACATGGATTTTTGGTGCTACGATGTTGAATACGTAGACTTTGTCACTGTTTCTTCCTGTGTTATATTTTTACTTGAAACACTGAAAGAAAATTAGAAGTGCCAGAGGTGTAGTATTAACTTGGCGTGAATTTTCACTTAGAGTGAAATTCATAAACTTTCTTTATTATCACTGGGATAATTTCAGAAAATCTCTAATCCACTGGGAATTTTATAATGAAAACTTGCTATTCTTGTTAAAAAAGGATTAACAAGTTCATTGGGGGGTTTGACTGTTAGAGGTGCGATGTTAACCTAACAATATTTTATGGACCTATCGCTCTATTGAAGAGAGTCGATAAGTTGATTGTGTCGTCAGAGATGTGGGATTAACTTGACGGGTTTGTGGACCTATCGCTCCATTAAAGAGAGTCGATAAGTTGATTTTGCCAGATGTGTAGGATTAACGTGACAAGAAAATGTTGCGATCGGAGCAACTTTGTGGACTTATCATCCTATTGATGAGGATTGATAAGTGGGTTTTTGTCAGAGGTGTGATGTTAACGTGACAAGATTGTGTTGCGATCGGAGCAACTTTGAAGACCTATCGCTCTATTGACGAGAGTCGATAAGTTGATTTTGTCAGAGGTGTTTGATATTAACGTGAAAAGATTTATGTTACGATTGGAGCAACTTTGAGGACCTATCGCTCTATTGACGAGAATCGATAAGTTGATTTTGTCAGAGGTGTTTGATGTTAACGTGACAAGATTTGTGTTGCGATTAAAGCAACTTTGTGGACTTATCATCCTATTGAAGAGGATTGATAAGTGAATTTGTCAGAGGTTTAGTGTTAACGTGACGAGAGTTTGTGTTGCGATTGGAGCAACTTTGTGGACTTATCATCCTATTGACGAGGATTGATAAGTGGATTGTCAGAGGTATGGTGTTAACATGACAAGAGTTTGTGTTGCGATTGGAGCAACTTTGTAGACTTATCATCCTATTGATGAGGATTGATAAGTGGATTGTCAGAGGTATGGTGTTAACATGACAAGAGTTTGTGTTGCGATTGGAGTAACTTTGTAGACTTATCATCCTATTGATGAGGATTGATAAGTGGGTTTTGTCAGAGGTTTGATGTTAACGACATTGTCAGAGGTATATCGTTAACGTGACAAATTGGGAGTGATGCAAGTTGAATGCATACTCTGTGGGGATGATGATCGTCAGAAGTGTAATGTTAACTCGACGATGTGAAAGATTCGTTACTCTTAATCCTGTGGATTCCAAGTAACCAACCCCCAGTCTTGATTAAGACTTAGCAGGGGAATAAAAAAGGGGTAGACAAGGCACATCACCTAGTAGGGCACTATCCATGAAGTCGGAATAGAAGCACGTCACCTGGTAGGCCATTATCTGATGAGTTTGACTATCAGAGGTAACTGTTAACGTGATAGTTTTGTGGACCCGCCATCCTACTTGAAGAGGATTGGTGGGGGAATTTGGAGGAAAAGGACTATCAGAGGTGACGGTTAACGTGATAGTTTTGGTGGACCCATCATCATATTGAAGATGATTGATGGGGGAATTTGGAGGAAATGGACTATCAGAGGTAACGTATAACGTGATAGTTTTGGTGGACCCGCCATCCTACTTGAAGAGGATTGGCGGGGGAATTTGGAGGGAGTAGACTATCAGAGGTAACTGTTAACGTGATAGTTTTGGTGGACCCGCCATCCTACTTGAAGAGGATTGGTAGGGGAATTTGGAGGAAAAAGACTATCAGAGGTGACGGTTAACGTAATAGTTTTGGTGGACCCGACATCCTACTTAAAGAGGATTGGTGGGGGAATTTGGAGGAAAAGGACTATCAGAGGTGACGGTTAACATGATAATTTTGATGGACCCGCCATCCTACTTAAAGAGGATTGGTGGGGGAATTTAGAGGAAAAAGACTATCAGAGATGACGGTTAACGTGATAGTTTTGGTGGACCCATCATCATATTGAAGATGATTGATGGGGGAATTTGGAGGAAATGGACTATCAGAGGTAACGATTAACGTGATAGTTTTGGTGGACCCGCCATCCTACTTGAAGAGGATTGGTGGGGGAATTTGGAGGAAAAGGACTATCAGAGGTGACGGTTAACGTGATAAGTTTTGTGGACCCGCCATCCTACTTAAAGAGGATTGGTGGGGGAATTTGGAAGAAAAGGACTATCAGAGGTGACGGTTAACGTGATAGTTTTGGTGGACCCGCCATCCTACTTGAAGAGGATTGGTGGGAGAATTTGGAGGAAAAGGACTATCAGAGGTGATCATTAACGTGATAGTTGTGGTGGACCCACCATCCTACTTGAAGATGATTGGTGGGGGAATTTGGAGGATAATGACTATCAGAGGTGATCATTAACGTGATAGTTGTGGTGGACCCGCCATCCTACTTGAAGAGGATTGGTGGGGGAATTTGGAGGATAATGACTATCAGAAGTGATCATTAACGTGATAGTTGTGGTGGACCCGCCATCCTACTTGAAGAGGATTGGTGGGAGAATTTGGAGGAAAAGGACTATCAGATGTGACGGTTAACGTGATAGTTTTGGTGGACCCGCCATCCTATTAAAGAGGATTGGTGGGAGAATTTGGAGGAAAAGGACTATCAGAGGTGATCATTAACGTGATAGTTGTGGTGGACCCACCATTTTACTTGAAGAGGATTGGTGGGGGAATTTGGAGGAAAAGGACTATCAGAGGTGACGGTTAACGTGATAGTTTTGGTGGACCCGCCATCCTATTAAAGAGGATTGATGGGGGAATTTAGAGAAAATTGACTATCAGAGGTGATCATTAACGTGATAGTTTTGGTAGACTTCGTAGTTGACAGAGGTATTCTGTTGAACATGAAAACTCGGAAAATTTATTATTCATAATCCAATAAACTACAAATAAACCAACCCCCAGTCTTGAACAAGTGCAGGGGGGAAGGGTAGACGTGACACATTGCCTAGTGAGCCACTGTCTAACGAGTTTGACTATCAGAGGTAATTGTTAACGTGATAGTTGTTGGACCCGTCATCCTACTGGAGAGGATTGGCTTCAGCGGCCGTAGTATCTTCTTCTTCTGACTGAAAAGATTGGGCTTGGTCCGATTGCTCAGGAGAAGATTGGGCTTGGTCCGATTGCTCAGGAGAAGATTGGGCTTGGTCTGATTGCTTAGGTGAAGATTGGGCTTGGTCCGATTGCTCAGGCTGATCCTGCCTACTTTGTTCTTCATCTTTGATCCTGGCAATGATCTTTTGAGCCTGTTCACCTTGAGAGATTAGTTGTCTCCAAGAACGGCATTCTGCAACCCTCATTTGTGCTAGAAGGTCGGTCTGCAAGTTGTGTCGACAGGTCTCTACTAAGGTAGATTGTGTCATACCCTGACGAACACCGAAGAGCCATGGTTCGGAACCTCTTGACGAAGGCTTTGACGGACTCCCTCTTCTTCTGCTTAGTGGCGAGAAGGGTATGGATGGAGACTTCTGTATTCTCTTCAAAGAATCTTGACAGGAAGAGTCTCTCTAGATCTGTCCACTTTTGGATACATCCCACAGGCAGTTTCCTGAACCATTCAAAGGCAACTCCCTTAAGGGTGCCAATGAATAATCGAGCCAGTATGGCGTCATTTGATATCACATTCTCAGTCTGTGACTTGAAATGATAGATATGTTAGTTCGGTGATCTCGTGCCGTCAAAGGTTTGTAGCGTCGGGACCTCGAATTTTGGAGGATAAGGGGCTGCATCCCATTCGACAGGATAGGGTCTGACAACTCCCTCTTCTTGGAGCTCGCTTCTGTTAGAAATGACATTGAGGCAGGCTTCCAATTCTTCCATTTTGATAGACTGGAGATTCTGTTCGTTCTCCATCTCTCTTCCTTCATCAGAGGAAGATTCTAGGTTGTGGGCTTCTTGATCAGAAGCATCACCATCAACCACTTTTCCCTTTCCTTTGCTTGTGTGAGGTCGGGATGAAGACGCTTTTCCTCTTCGGGAAGATTCTTGCCTAGGTGGCGAATCTGTCTTCTGAGATTTAGCCTTGTCTGCGACGAGTTGAGTCAAGATTCTTGCCTAGGTGGCGAATCTGTCTTCTGAGATTTAGCCTTGTCTGCGACGAGTTGAGTCAACAAGTGTAGGAGTTCATTGAGGGTCTTCTGTTGTGATTTGAGCATGGCGTCTTGCTCAGCAACCCTCTTTGAAAGACCTTCAGAATGTTCTGCCATGTGGGTGAAGCTCTCATGCCCAATGAAAGAGCTTGATGATTGAGACTCCGCAATGGCTGAGTGTTCATCCTCGGAATTAGTTCCTCTGGCTAACCTCCGATAGTTGACAGGGGGAATAGCTCCTGTTTGCGTCCGAGTGCGTTAGTAGATTCCTTCAAACTCGTTAGCGATTTGTCTGACGGTCGGTGAACGACTTTTCTCAGAGTCATCGGAACGAGGACTTGAGGCTTTCCCTCTACCAACCACATTGATAGTGATTCCAAGATATTCGGTCTCTGGAGACTTCTTCTTGTGAGAACGTCGTCGTTGGTTGGGCAAAGCAACGTTCGTAAATTGGTTGAACACCAACAGTTGGGCCGCATATGAGCAGTATTGACATCTCGAAAGGACGTCTCGCTGACCGGTCAGCGAGCCGGGGGTCCAGGGGGCGGCGCGCCCCTGGCCAGGGGGTCCGGGGGGGGTGGAATACCCCCCGGCGGGGTTCAGGGCAGCACGCCGAAGCTCCACGGTATACACCAGGTTCGATATTGAATTTTGCCACCCGAACGCATGCCTGAGCTTCAGGTGTTGCTGGTGAAACGTAGTCCCGAGATCTGCTTTTTGGTTCTGAAACGCATACCTGAGAGTTGCGTTTAGTTAATGGAACGCACTCCTGAAGGCTGCGTTTTGACTGTACAATGCACCACTTAGTTAATGGAACGCACTCCTGAAGGCTGCGTTTTGACTGTACAATGCACCACTGAGGGCTGCGTTCAGTCTTATTCACACAGAGCCTATTGTACAATGCACCACTGAGGGCTGCGTTCAGTCTTATTCACACAGAGCCTATGTTTGGGCTCATAGACGTGAGGCTTGCGTTCTGAAGCAGAAATGTAGAGCACCTGGTCGCGTTTAGGCTCACAAACACGAAGCTCGTGTTGTCTTGAAGATCGACATTCACGGAGATGTGCTCGTCGTAGGGATCTCCTCCTTCGTCGAGCAACGTTCTTCTTGGCCTTTTTCAAGGATTTTGCAGCGAGGTTGCTGGCGTTGATGAAACTCGTCGCTACAATGAGCCTTTTATGACCCAATACCCGCTGTGAAGATGTGGGTATAGAACCTTCAACTCGTTGAACGAGTTTAGCACAAGCCGATTCCACTCCTTCAAAGGAGGGGCTGTTCGAGCAGTCTTGATCAAATGGGAGGGCCTCCTTGGGTGATTTGGCTACAATTGGAGCAGTTAGACCTTTAGTCTCTTTAGAGACTTTGTGGATCTTGCTCATAACCTTGAGGCTAAGGGATCCGGAGGAGAGGGCTTCCTCGAACTTGGCTTGATCAAACTCTACCACGAGAGTTTTGACGGTTGTTCCAGTGAGATGAACATCAGATTACGCCACCACTTCTTCGTCAGAGAAGCCAGTCCCCAGCGGAGTCGCCATCTTTTGTTTGTAGGAAAATTTGCAATAAGAAAATAAATGAAAGAATTGTATTTGATTTTATTCTCTCTAACTGCTTAGAAAAAGAACGTTTACAAATCTCTCAACTCTCGATTACAATTGGATTTCCTGATTACAAAAGAGAAGAGAATGATCTAGATTCTCTCCTTTGTTTAAAACTAGGTTCTTCACGGTGGCGATGGAGTTCGCTCCTAAGTGGGGCTAATGAGATGTAACCGCCCTTTAAATTACTCCTGAGTGGAGTTGTGATCCCCTCAGATCGTGGAAAACGGTTTTGAAACCGTTTAGCTCGTGTTTGAACGAGTCAAACGCAAATCCTGTATTCTGGAATGAAATCTGCGTTTGAACACAGTGTTTGCGAGCTGCGTCTGGCGGCAGTTAGAGCTGCGTCTGGCAGCGAGTGAAGCTGTGTTTGGTAGCGGTATAGAGTTGCGTCTGGCAGCGCTTGGAGCTGCGTTGGGCAGCGGTATAGAGTTGCATCTGGCAGCGAGTGAAGCTGCGTTTGGTAGCGGTTGGAGCTGCGTTAAGCAACGGTATAGAGCTGCGTCGGGCAGCAGTATAGAGCTGCGTTGGGCAGCGCTTGGAGATGCGTTGAGCAACGCTTGGAGCTGCGTTGAGCAGTGGTATAGAGATGCGTCTGGCAGCGAGTGAAGCTGCGTTCAGCAGCAGTTGGAGCTGCGTTGAGCTGCGTTCGTGGCTATGAACGCGATGCGTCTTGATGTTGGTGTGCGGGGAGGACTTCCGCAGCTTGATTTGAAGAGACCGTCGATTTGTAGTCTCTTTCTGTCGAAGCGTTGCAAAGATCGTCATTTTGTAATCTTTGCTTTAGCTCTCTGATATATGAGAGTCGTCAGATTGTAACTCCCGATGTTGATTATGAAGGCTGTTTGATTAGAGCTTCCATCAGTTGTCGTGAAGGTCGTCAGATTGTAACCTTTAGCGATCTACGTGAAAGTCTTCAAATTGTAACCTTCTGGAAGTCGTCAGAGTGTAACTTTCATCATCGGTATTTTGATGGGGATCAGCTATCTATTGTGATTTTTAGACAGCCTACAGTCTTTAAGAAGGATGGACGTGGAATTATACTCATGTATTTTCAAGAAAAGGAATCATTCATGATAGAGACTACTGAGAAGAAGAAATTTATAGTGGTAGACAACAAGACTTTAGCTGAAGACTTGAAGCAATCTGAACAGGTATATGCCTTGGTTGTAATTGGAAAAGGAAAAACCTGCCCCTGCTGAAATTCCTCCTAATGTACAAACACTCGTTATGCATGAGATTCATGATGCTGATGGTGATATGATAGTGAAGGTTGCTATTATGCATGATATTTTTAAAGAGGTTGTGAGCGATATTGCACATATTGATATTGTCCTGATGTGGAAAAATGATAAAATAGAAAGTACGACAATTGATGATATGTATGATAGGGGAGGGCCCAAAACAAAGGAGATGGAGTGCAAGAAATTTTTTTTTTCTGAATATAAGGATTGCCAATGATTTTAACCAGATTGAGATGAAACTGAAGGCACAAGAATATAAAAAACAACAAGGAACTAAATTGTGGGAGTTTTTCAAGTTATCTTTAGATTCACATGTTGTAAGTCACATTAAAATAATGTAAAAAAAAATCATTTAAAAGTTTGATTCTGAAGAAGCCCTAGCTAAGAAGGTAAAAGAACAGATAGAAAAAAATCAATGCTAAGTATAAGGCGGACGATGATCGATGCAAGGAGAAGGAAAGTGTTTATCAAGGAAGCTGCTATTCAAATAAATATAAGCTCAGGGTCAAGCTTCTTTCAACAAAGGGAGACTGATGTAGGATGCATAACAAGTAAATTTATGAAAAAGTGGGACATTTACGAGTCAAATGCAGATACAGATGAATTATTGACTAGTCGTAGAGAAACAACCGTATCTCCCAGTCTGGAAGGCGAATTCTAACATATTATATATGAAAATCACCTATATCGACGAGACATAATCAATTAGTTTGGCAGAATCTCACCGTCCCATCATTAACACCCGTTTTGCCACGATTTTAGAAACAATCAGCCGTTAGTTTATTTTTAGTAATAAAATTAGAGTCAATTTAGATTAAAAAATAAAATCAATTTTGATTTAGTTAGGATTGATTTATTTCTTTTATTATTAGGAGTCTTTTAAGTAGTTTTAAATTATTTATTTCTCTTAGGAATTTTATTTTTATTAGGAGTAGACTTTGTTTTTCTATTTAAGAAGAAGAATTGTAAACATCATGGATGAGATCATTTTTATCAATAAAATTCTCTTTTATATTTTTTCTTGGATTCGATGTTTTTTTTGTCCATGAAAATATTCATTCATTTACCAATTATGAAATGATTAGTACATCAATTTTACCAGTAAACAGCCTGGTAATCAAAACAGAATGAAAAATTTACATTCTCTCAATTCTATCTTTCATATGAACAGGTATAGATTCATTCAAAATTTTTGAGAAGAATTCTATCTTTCATATGAACAGGTATAGATTCATTCAAAATTTTTGAGAAGATGGAAACTTTGATTGCTCGAAATAGGATACTTTCAAAATTTTTGAGAAGATGGAAACTTTGATTGCTCGAAATAGGATACTTGGCTCTCTAGCTTTTCCTTGAAATATTCTTAAATTCCTTTCTTGCCATATCAAATGGATTGTTAATGAGAGTGCCATCCTCTTCATCATCTTCAAGAATCCCCTCCCCTTCAAGTTTGAATCTTGGATTCGATGTTAACTCTTCGTGGATTCGAAGATTGTTTTTTTTGTGGATCCAGAAAACACCAATTGGTGAATTCCAAGATTTATCACTTCGCACCTTCTCCAACCTCTGGCTTACACAATAGAACAACGGGGTCTCATAAAAATTGTTGGGTTCAGTTAGAGAAATGTTACCATGGGACCTGTATGTATAATACTTTGTACTTACCACGTAACTTGGTCTCCTTAAGGGGGTGTTTGGCAATCTGAAAGTGAATTTAAAATATGTAAGTTACTTTTTTTACAAATGACTTTTACATCCATGTCAGCACGCAAGTGAAATACAATGTTTGTTTGAAAAATTAAATTATTATCGAAAGTGCAATGTGAAGATGACGTGGCAAAATAAGATTAATTAGAAAATATAATTAAAATCATTTAATTAAATTACTTATCTTTTTGTCACTTTCATGTGACTTCACCACTTTTTTAGGGGAAGTCAAAATTGCATTAAATCTTATGTGGTAACTTTCTTACATCTCACTTTCATAACCACTTACATGAAAACAAACACCCTAATTGTTAAATGAAAGTAACTTTCTCACTTTCATCTTTCACTTGCATGCAAACAAACACCCCCTAACTTCTGGAAGATATACGGATCACATGTGACCTAGTAAGAGAATCTCACGAAATCGCAACAGATTGTGACGGCAGGTTAACCGAGCTCGATTAAAGTTGGTCGAGTTCTAGTCATCGTCACCACTTGGAGGATAAACAATTTTTCACTTGGGGGCTGTTTGGTTCGTTTTCTTGATATAGAGAAATGCAATTTCATGTAAAGAAACACAAGTTTTGAGTTTTTTAAACTTTTTCAAGAAATAGATTGTTTTGCTTTGGTTCGCACATAAAAAATGGTGAGAAACCAATGTATTTATTTTTCTTGTGTTTGGTTTGCATAGAAAAAAAAGGAAAACTTTTGTAAACAAAGCAGAAAAGGAAAAAAATCTGACGTGGCAGAGTTTTCATCAATTTCACTTGGTTGGGGAAGGAAATCGGAGAGGGAAAAAAATCTTAGTTGGCGGCGATTTCAGCAGAGTTTTCCCTCTTCCATTCGAGCGAACCAAAGCGGCACAAAGAAATGGACGGAAACAAAAAAGCTGACGTGAAGGGCTAAAAATCTGACGTGGAGGAGTTTTCTTAGTTTTCCACCCCTTATAATAGCGAACCAAACAGCCCCAATTTATCAACCAAATCAACTTAAGCCAATTGATATGAAAGGAAAATATCCTCAATTTACATCGAACAAAAAAGCAGCAGTAAAGAAAACAAACACATCTATATTAATACAAGCTCTCTACCTTCCACTGCCAGAATCTTTCCGGTTCTTTTCTTCATCAGTACTGATCCCTATCCCTTCCAAAGCAAGCACCAAACTCTCTTCCGTCGCTCTCGCCCTCCTTCGAGCTTCCCGACTGTCTCTCAGCAGCAGCATTCTGCGTCTCTGCAGTCCCACCTTAAAGTACTCCGCATCCCTCACAACAGAAATCCTATTCCGAGAATTCCCTAAACCAATATTATTCTGAAAACCATCCTCCATACTCTCTAAATTCCTCCTACTCTTCTCCCACCTAGCAATCACCTCGCCCACTTCCTTCGCCAACCTCCTCCCAACCCCCCCTCCCGCGTCCACCCGCTCCGCAATCGGCCCTCGCGGCGCCAATATCCCACGCTTGTTCGGCCTGAGTCACCACGTGCCTCACGTTCTGCCTGCCGGCCTCAACACGACGGAATAGCTCCCAACCAAGCCTAGACCTCTCACGTAGGCTGTCTCCGCGATCGCCTGCCGTTCCAAGCAAGAGCAACGTCTGGTACTGACATGGACGGACAGTTTGCTCCAATCCGCACGCACGCTAGACACGAGCCTCACGACGGTTTCAGACCCGATGTATGCGAAGAGGTTCGGGGCGATGAGGGCCGACCCAAGCATCGCGAAGTCCACCAGTTTCTTTTGCACGGCCACGATTGATTCCGCTCTGCCGCAGGCGTCGGAGACTTTCACCAGTTTTTCTTCTGAGAGATTGCTTGTTGAGATTTTGGGTGCGGCTCGGTTTCCGGGATCTTGGTGACGTTGGCGTATGAAATCCATTATGGTGCGGAATTCTCTGCGGAGGTCGTGAGATAGAGAGGTGCAGTCGGATATTAGTTGGCGATATTGATCGATCCCTAATGGGGTTTGGCTTTGGATTGAGTGTTGGAGATTTTGGATGAAATTGGAAAAGACATGGGTTCTGTAGAATTGAGAGATTGAATGGAGATCGGCTAAGATAGAGGTTGCTTTTTCTAGGGTTTTGGTTTCCATTGCGTGTTGAAGAGAAACGAAGAGAGGAATTTTGATTGATTGAATTTCTATTGGGGAAGGCTGTACATATAAAGTATCTTATTATTACTAAAAGTTGTATAAAGTATCTTATTATTAGAAAATATGGAGAGTGAGTAGTGGACGGTAATTAGGGTGTTTTTAGATCTTTTTAATTTTATCTTTCTAATTAGTATCAATGGACAATAAATTGTTGAGAATACATGCAAGTTGAATTTTTTAAAACCTTGACACATACAGGGAAAGAAACAAAAGTATAACTTTGTTTAAATAATAGTAATATATTGAACTTAATTATGCCTTTAATGACTGTTCTTGATTTTATGTGAAAGTCATACTTCGAATAAATATTTCTTTTAAAAATATATATATTTCTTTTAAAAATATATATTTTTGCTAGATATAATATTTTCCTTGGTTTTATTAGTTCCCATATTTAGAGATTTTCCCTAGAAACCACTTTAAAATAGGATTATTCTATAGAAACCACCTTTGATTGTCAATTTATACATAAACCAATTTTAAATGGTTTTTTATTGTAACCAACTGCCTACACTCCCTTTTAAGTCAAGTTTTTTTGATTTGATGTGATAATTAGTCATCAAATACCAAGTGTCTTATAACGCATTGCGGAAGTTAGAAACCTCGGAATCCACCAAATGGCACTTTTTGAATCCACAAAGAACAATCTCCGAATCTACGAAGAACATTGAATTTACGAAAAATATATTATAAAAAAATTTATTAATAAAAAATTATGCCTCTAGGGCTTACTGTTGAACCCTGGGGGGGGGGGGGGTGATTAGGGTCTCAAAGCTAAAATAGTGCAATAAAAATGAGACAAGCAACAAACCACAAAATGAACAACAGTAGAAGTAGAGATAGAGTTAGGAATCGTTATCCTTGTGACGCGCGATGTGTTAACGAGATTCGGTCCGCTGACCTACGTCCCCGCTCCCCACTCTTGAGGAGAAATCCACTACATAACCCGGTTTGGAAGCCGGAACTTCTTCTACACAACGATCTCCTCACGATCTCACAACTACACAGTTGATCTCCACAAGATCACACTCCCACACAATTGATCTTCACAAGATCAAACCCTCAAACAGTAGCAATGGTGTAAAAGCTCTCTCTTTACAAGTCCATATGGCAAAAAGAAAGATTAAACTGAAGCTGGGATGTGAACTTGAGAAAAAACACAGAAAAACAGGTTTTGAAAATTTTAACTCTCAATAAAACTGAAACTCTGGTATTTCAAAAGCTTGGGACAATGAGGAAGAAGGAGTGTATGAGTTTAAATAGGAGAAACCAGCTGTTTAAACCCATACCCTAATCCCCCAAAATCTGGAAACAAACGGCGCTAAGATTGTGTACAATCGGCGCTGAAAACAATACAAAAGACCGTTTGAAAATAAGCGCCGGTCGACCGTACAATTCTCGCGGTCGACCGCGAGCCAGCTTAGAAACTTGGAAAATTTCTAGAGAGTTCTGTGGTCGACCGTGGCAGTCGACCGTGGGAAATCTCGAGCTCACGGTCGACCGCGGCGGTCGACCGTGAAAGTCTCTGTTGCCCACTGACGAATGAACTCAGGTGTGGTCGACCGTGGTGGTCGACCGCAAACTGGTACATTCAAAATACTATTTTTGACTCACTTAAAAAATCTGTAAAATAATCATTTGACTTCCAAAAATTGTGAAACTTTGTAAAATATTTTTAACACTAAAAACAAATTGTTTGGAAAAGGAATTTTTCTAATAGGCCTTCATACTTGTGAAAAATAGTATTTTGTGAATAAACGCTCAAAACTATAAGTATGAAACCGTGTGTGTGATATCCCAATAGCTTCAATTTAAATCTAAACTATTTGCCTACATTTTAGTACTAGAGAGAAAATAAAAACTAGCTAATATCCTCACGTAGAATATAATTCTTTGAGTCTTGATATAGCTTGAGTTGGATGAAGCTTCTTATTGCATTTAGTGTTCTTGAATGAACGCTGCTTCATCGCTATGCCTCCTCCTCCTTTGGATATCATCATTGTAGTGCATATTCCATCCAATCCTCCATAAGTGGCACTAACATGCTTGATGTTATATTAACTGTATTTTCACTTGACAAGCAATTAGTACCGATAATGGTGGTTGTAAAACATCATCAAAACATAAGGGCTAACAATCTCCCCCCTTTTTGATGATGACAACCAACCATTATATAAGAGCAAAATAAATATAGCTTGTAGATAGTAGCTCCCCCTATCTATGAGCTCCCCCTTACTATGTGCACAAATGAGGAGATTTCTCTCTCCCTTTGTCACCATCAAAATGGGATAAAAAGAAATAAACAAAAAATGCATGTGAAATGTAACTAAACAAGAAAGCAAATAGAACTTTCACATAGTGCATAATCCTAAACTATTTCTTATGCGACAAAAATCATCTTTACCAAGAGGCTTGGTAAATATATCCGCTAATTGAGATTTTGTGTCAATAAACACAAGGGATACATCTTGTCTCTCTACATGGTCGCGTAAGAAATGATGGCTAACATCAATATGCTTAGTTCTAGAATGCAAAACCGAATTTTTTGAAATATTGATAGCACTAGTGTTATCACAATAGATTTTTATATTTTGAAAAATCAAATCATAATTAACTAAGTTTTTTTTCGTCCACAAAACTTAGGCACAACATAAGCCGGCGGCAATGTATTCCGCTTTCATAGTGGACAATGCAATACAATTTTCTTTCTTGGAAACCTAAGAAACAAGAGAATTTCCTAAGAATTAGCACGTTCCACTCGTACTCTTGCGGTCTACCTTACATCTGGCAAAGTCGGCATCACAAAAACCATATAAATCAAAAGAGGTGCTTTTTGGATAAAATAAACCAAGAGCAATAGTTCCATGTACATATTTAATAATTCTCTTAACGGTAATCAAATGAGATACTTTAGGAGAAGCTTGAAAACGTGCACATGCACACACACTAAACATGATATCGGGTCTACTAGCGGTGAGATAAAGAAGACTACCTATCATACATAGGTATAGTTTTGGTCAACATCCTCACTACTATCACCCGCATCAAGCTTGACACTTGTACTCATGGGAGTTGGTGCATGCTTAGAGTTCTCCAAATTGAATTTCTTCACCAATTCTCTAGCATATTTGCTTTGAAAAATGAATATCCCATCCTTAATTTACTTGACTTGGAGCCCGAGAAAGAATGTGAGCTCTCCCATCATGCTCATCTCAAAATTATCTTGCATAACCTTAGAAAAATCATTGCAAAGAGATTCATTAGTAGCACTGAAAATGATATCATCAACATATATTTACACTAAAATAAAATTATTTTTACTTTTTCTCATAAAAAGAGTATTATCAATTTTCCCTTTAGAAAAACCATTTTCAAGAAGAAAACTAGAGAGACGAGCATACCAAGCTCTAGGAGCTTGTTTCAACCCATATAAAGCTTTTTGAACCCGGTAAACATGATTAGGAAAAGCATGATCTATAAAACTGGGGGGTTGCTCAACATATACTTCCTCTTCTATAAAACCATTTAAAATGTACTTTTAACATCCATTTGAAATAATTTAAAATATTTAAAGCTAGCAAATGCTAAAAACATCCTAATAGATTCCATCCTTACAACCGGTGCAAAGGTTTCGTCATAGTCTATGCCCTCCTCTTGATTGTATCCTTGGGCAACCAAACGAGCTTTATTTCTAGTAACAATGCCATGTTCATCAAGCTTGTTTCTAAAAACCCATTTAGTTTTCTAGTAACAATGCCATGTTCATCAAGCTTGTTTCTAAAAACCCATTTAGTACCAATAACACTAGCATGGTTAGGTCTAGAAACTAATTTCCAAACATCATTTCTTCGAAAATTATTTAGCTCATCATGCATAGCTAAAACCCAAAATTTATCATTTAAAGCATCATTAACTTTCTTAGGTTCTAATTGATTCATCATGCATAGCTAAAACCCAAAATTTATCATTTAAAGCATCATTAACTTTCTTAGGTTCTAATTGAGATAGAAATGCAACATTACCACACTCACTAGCATCATTAACTTTCTTAGGTTCTAATTGAGATAGAAATGCAACATTACCACACTCACTCAAAGCTTTTAAGCGAGTAACAATCCCTTTTGAGGGACTCCAAATAATTTGCTCCTTTGGATGATTTGATGCGAATTTCCATGCTTTAGAGAGTTCTTCTTGAATATGAGTGTTTGTGCTTTCCACATCTTTTTGTGCTTATATTGAGGGTGTATTTATAGGTTGCATAAGTTCAAATCCTCCCTCAACATCATCATTATCTTTCCTAGGCAAAATAACTTGTGAGCCAATATTAGTCTCATCAAAAGTAACGTTTATAGATTCTTCAACAACAAGAGTTCGTTTGTTGAAGATCCTATAAGCCTTACTTCGAGGTGCATACCCTAAGAAAATACCAACATTAATTTTTGAATCAAATTTATCATGGTGATCTTTTGTATTTAAAATAAAACATTTACAAACAAATATACGAAAATAACTAATAAAAGGAGTTCTTCCATAAAATAGTTCATATGGAGTTTTCTTAAGCTTTGGTCTAATCAAAACACGATTTAAAACATGGCAAGCCGTATTGACGGCTTCCGTCCAAAAATATTTAGGCAAATCAAAAGAGTTTAACATAGTTCGTGCCATCTCTTGTATGGTTCGATTTTTTCGTTCAACAACACCATTTTATTGTGGTGTTCTAGGAGCGGAAAACACATGAGTTATACCATGTTGAGCACAAAAATCATAAAAAGAAATATTTTGAAACTCACCACCATGATCACTTCTAATTTTAACAACTTTCAAATCTTTTTTATTTTTAATTCTTTTAACATGATTTAAGAATTCATCAAAACATTCATCTTTGCTTGTAAGAAAAATTGTCCATGTAAAACGAGAGAAATCATCAATGATAACAAAAACATAGTGTTTGCCTCCAAGAGAGGTAACACGCATAGGACCAAATAAATCTAGATGAAGTAATTGCAAGGGTTTAGAAGTTGATACCTCATTGATAGGTTTGAAGGTAGACTTAGTTTGTTTACCTTTAGCACAATCTTCGCATATGGTATCTTTGATGAAATACAAATTTGGTAACCCTTTAACAAGATTCTTCTTGGACAATTTGGATATTAATTCCATGTTTGTATGTCCAAGCCTCTTATGTCAAATCCAAGGGTTTTCATTAATTGTCGCAAGACACTTCACATCTGATTCACTAATTCATTCATCTCAAAAATGTATACATTAGATTTTCTATTTGCAATAAAAACTATTTTTTTCATTCATACTAATCATGCATTTGTCCGGTTTAAAGGAAATATCAAAACCATTATCACTCATTTGGCTAATGCTAAGAAGATTATGATTCAAGCCATTTACCAAATAAACATCTTCTATAACGGGAGAGGGTGTCTTACCAATACACCTAATACCAATGATTTTATCTTTCTCACCACCACCGAAGGAGACGCTACCTCCTTCAATCCTTGATAGGGTTGCAAATAGCTCTTTGTTGCCCGTCATATGATGTGAGCAACATCAAGGTACCACATCTCTCTACGTCATTGTCGTGATGTTCCCTACAAGAGATGAATGTGTAGTAACTTTAGGTACCCAAATCTTGGGTCCTTGGTGGTTAGTAAGCTTGGTACCTTTAGGTACCTATGTCATGCCATAAAATACATGATTATCATTGATCCTACAATGAGTAGAAATGTGTCCATGTTTCATACAATATGTGCACACAAAATTTCTCTTGTGTGTTTGAGCATGATATTTGTGAAATCTATTTCTACCATGGTGATGATGATTAACGTAAGCATGAGTGGGTCTAATACTACCACTCTTAATTTCTAGTCATTCAATCTTGGATCTTAATTGCTTAATCTTAAAATCGAGATCTCCTAGCAATTCATCTTTTAGTGCAAGAGAGGTTTGTAGTTGTTCTAGTTTGACATCACAAGAAGCATGCAACTTTTTAAAAGAAGAAAATTCTTTTGACATTCTTTTATATTCAATGTTTAATTCTTCTAAAGCCGTAGCTAGATCACATTGCATGTAAAAGGATTCACTCTCGGTGTTATATATTACCTCTTGTTCAAGGGACATGAAGCAAATGTTAGGATCATGAAGAGCAAGTTTAGCTCCTTCTTCATTACTATTCGAATCACTTAGTTCGGATTCCTCCCATCCGGCATACATAGCCTTCTTTTTCTTGTACTTCATATATTTCTCCTTGAGCTTGGGGCAATCCTTGGCGATATGGCTCGGTTCATTGCATTCAAAACATTTTCCTACATGTGAAAAAAATTTGTTGTTAGATCGGGAGTTAAACTTCTTGTTCATTTTTATGAGTCTAGAAATTCTTCTAGAGAGGTGAGCCACTTCTCTAGAAAAATCAACTTCACTCTCCGACGACGATGATGGGGAGTGGTCACTAGCTCATTTGATAGCAATGGTCTTCATCTTTGGTGATGTCTCCTCAACTTCCTGTGGGGGCACTTCCTCCTTCTCCTTTCCCTTGAGTTTTTTCTCATGAACCTTAAGCTTGCCGATGAGGCCATCAAGGGCTAGAGTGGTGAGATCATGAGCTTCCTCTATGGCCGTAGCTTTGGGTTCCCATATTAGAGTCAATGAACGGAGGATCTTGCAGTTCGTCTCTTGGATAGTTAATTTATTGTCAAGACCATGCAATTCATTGATTATGTTAGTGAAGCGAGAAAACATAACATCAATGGATTCATTTGGAAGCATATTAAATAACTCATATTCATGCATAAGCCCACTAATCTTAGATTCCTTAACTTGTGGGGTTCCTTCATGTGTAATACATAATTTCACTCATATTTCGTATGCGGTTGCACACGTGGAAACCCTATTATACTCATTGGGGGAAAGACCACAAATTAAGGCATTCATAGCCTTGGCATTGAGATTGGCTTGGTGCCTTTCTCCATCGGTCATAGTCCCGACTTTAGGCTTTTCTATATATTTCTTCTCCATGAGTTCTAGGATGTCAAGATCAATGCAACGAAGGTAAATCCTCATCCTAGCCTTCCAATAAGCAAAATTATTACCGGTGAAAAGTGGTGGTCTAGTGGTGGATTGTCCTTCTAACATATGCACATTCATTGAAGCCTCCATAAGATCTTTTCTCTAAGGTGATTAAACCAAAAATTAATATAGAGACCAAGCTCTGATACCAATTGTTGGACCCTAGAGGAGGGGGGTGATTAGGGTCTCAAGGCTAAAATAGTGCAATAAAAATGAGACAAGCAACAAACCACAAAATGAACAACAGTAGAAGTAGATATAGAGTTAGGAATCATTATCCTTGTGACACACGATGTGTTAACGAGGTTCGGTCCGCTGACCTACATCCCCGCTCCCTACTCTCGAGGAGAAATCCACTATACAACCCGGTTTGGAAGCCGGAACTTCTTCTACACAATGATCTCCTCACGATCTCACAACTACACAGTTGATCTCCACAAGATCACACTCCCACACAATTGATCTTCACAAGATCAAACTCTCAAACAGTAGTAATGGTGTAAAAGCTCTCTCTTTATAAGTCCCTATGGCAAAGAGAAAGATTAAACTAAAGCTGGGATGTGAACTTAAGAAAAAACACAGAAAAATAGGTTTTAAAAATTTTAGCTCTCAGTAAAACTGAAACTCTGATTTTTCAAAAGCTTAGGACAGTGAGGAAGAAGGAGTGTATGAGTTTAAATAGGAGAAACCAGCTGTTTAAACCCTTACCCTAATCCCCCAAAATCTGGAAACAAACGGCGCTGAGATTGTGTACAATCGGCGCTGAAAATAGTACAAAAGACCGTTTGAAAATAAGCGATGGTCGACCGTAAAATATTCGCGATCGACCGCGAGCCAGATCAAAAACTGAGAAAAAGTCCAGAGACTTTTGCGGTCGACCTCGGCGGGCGACCGACGGTCGCCCGCGGCGGTCGACAGTGGGAAATCTCGAGCTCACGGTCGACCGTGGCGGTTGACCGTGAAAGCCTCTGCTTCCCACTGACGAATGAACTCAGGCGCGATCGACCGTGGTGGTCGATCGTGACGGTCGACCGCAAACTGATACATTCAAAATACTATTTTTGACTCACTTAAAAAATCTATAAAATATTCATTTGACTTCCAAAAATTATGAAACTTTGTAAAATATTTTTAACACTAAAAACAAATTGTTTGGAAAAGGAATTTTGCTAATAGGTCCTCATACTTGTGAAAAATAGTATTTTGTGAATAAACGTTCAAAACGATAAGTATGAAACCGTGTGTGTGATATCCCAATAGCTTTAATTTAAATCTAAACTATTTGCCTACATTTTAGTACTAGAGAGAAAATAAAAACTAGCTAATATCCTCACGTAGAATATAATTCTTTGAGTCTTGATATAGCTTGAGTTGGATGAAGCTTCTTATTGCATTTAGTGTTCTTGAATGAACGTTGCTTCATCGCTATGCCTCCTCCTCCTTTGGATTTCATCGTTATAGCGCATATTCCATCCAATCCTCCATAAGTGGCACTAACATGCTTGATGTATATATTAACTACATTTTCACTTGACAAGCAATTAGTACCGATAATAGTGGTTGTAAAACATCATCAAAACATAAGGGCTAACACTTACAATCCCCTGCTTAAATAGAAAACAAAAAGACTCCTATTAAGACCCGAACTTTACTAAAAATAAAAATAACAAAACTCTCCTTAAAAGACTCCCGATGATTAAGGAAACAAATCAGTCAAATTTAAAATCAAACCAAATTTATTTTCTAATCAAAATAGACTCCTAAAATAGCAAAAAACTAACAAAAACTCTAATATTTTTCAATCCCGAAGGGAATTGTACGAATCAGATAGTGGCATAATGGATTTGATTCTCTCTCTCTCTCTCTCTCTCTCTCTCTCTCTCTCTCTCTCTCTCTCTTGATTCTCTATTTTTTTCTCTCTCTCTCTCTCTCTCTCTCTCTCTCTCTCTCTCTCTCTCTCTCTCTCTCTCTCGAAACAATACACGATTTTCATATGTAATTTTATCTAATTCCGATGTATGGTTTGGGAGATCAAAGGTTGTGATTGGAAGATGAAGAACGGCTTCGAGGATGCTTTTTGAGAAGTCTGAGCAAGATCCTTTACTAACTTACAAAATTAAACTAAACATATTACCGTCAAATTATCATTTGCGGTTGATTTCAAAACCTTTACACAAAGGTGGAAGGCCCACAACTAAGATCCTTTACCAACATAAACAGTAGTGATAATGGCCTCAACCCAAAAACCACGAGGAATGGAGTAAGAAATGAGCATGGATTGAGTGATATCGAGGATATGGCGATGTTTGCGTTCAGCAATACCATTTGTGCTCATGAGTGTAGGGACATGACTATTGAAAGATAGTCCCATGAGAGGTCATGATAGAGCTTATGGTAGAGGATAAATACTCTTTGGCATAGTCAGATCGAAAAACTTGAATACAAGCTTTCTATTAAGTGAAGATCATAGCAGTGAAGGCTTGATGTGCAGCAGATACCTCAGAGCGATTATTAAGTAAATTGACCAATGTATAACGAGAGAAATCATCAATAAAACTAACATAATATAAATAGCCAGATGAAGAAGGTAGAGGAGCTGGCCCCCAAATATTAAAATGGACTAAATCGAATAAGGAAGTGAAGGCAGATGTACTGGTTGGAAATGGTAGAGTAGTCAATTTAGCCAATTTATAACCAGTACATGACTCAATACGAGAACTAGATGATACAGGACCAAGTACTCCGGACTAGATAAGACTCTCCAATCTTTTATTGGACACATGACCAAGTCGTCTATACCAAAAATTGGTAGGAAGCGAGGTAGAAGGTTTTGATGGGCAAACATAAGCAATATGATAATGTGGACGTATGGACTCTGGAAGGTGAATATATTTTAAGAAATACAGTTTATACCAACTAGGACCAGCCCTAATAGTCTTGCCCGTCTGTGGATCCTGCACAAGACAAATATCAGAAGAAAATGAGACTAGTAGGTCAGCCATACATAAAGAACTAATAAAAAATAAATTTAAGCACAACTAAGAAGCCACATAGACGGGGCCAAGTGTTAGACGATCAGATGAGTCATTTTGTGGGGGTGATAGAGTCATACTGAGTGATAGACAATGATTGTCCAGCAGTCGTGTAGATAGTGGGAGGAGAAGATGAAGTAAAGACAGAGGATAAGAGTGAGGCATTACAAGTCATATGAAAGGAACTACCGGAGTTAAAAATCCATAGATCATTCATACCAGAGACTTGTGCAGTTAATGAGTCAGCAAGGTCAGACAGTGATGTAGAGGTGGTATGCTAAAGAGCATCAAGTTAACAGCAAAGATTTTTAGTAGCTTAAATAGTAGTGTCAGAAGTGGTAGATGGTATAGCATTGGCCAGCAATCCTAGTGCGCGAGAGGGTTGAGACTGAGGGGGTCGTCGATCACGATCGGCATCTAAGGAACGTAACTCAGGATGAAGCTTGAAGCATTTCTCAATGTGGTGTCCCTCCTTCTAGCAATATGTGCAAAAGAAATCATTATGATATCACAACCGTTGATCCATTCAACCGGTGGTTGAGATTTGCACCAAAGGCAACCACCGGTATCTGAGCACCTTACAAACTTGATGCCTTTCAAGGTCTTATCAAGCCGTGTGTTCCACGCCCGAGGTGCTTGGCGTAGACCGTAGAGCGCCTTTAAAAGCTTGTAGACCTTGTGCTCTTGACTCTTCACAACGAACCCTGCAGGCTGGACCACGTACACTTCTTCCTGGAGATCACCATTTATGAATGCCGACTTAACATCCAGATGGTGCACCTCTCAACCGTTCTGTGCTGATATAGCAAGAATCATTCTAATGGTATCAAGTCTCGCCACAGGTGCAAACACCCCAACCGTTCTGTGCTGATATAGCAAGAATCATTCTAATGGTATCAAGTCTCGCCACAGGTGCAAACACCTCATCGAAGTCCACGCCATGCTGCTGAACTCATTCTAATGGTATCAAGTCTCGCCACAGGTGCAAACACCTCATCGAAGTCCACGCCATGCTGCTGAACATAGCCTTTTGCTACAAGTCTTTCCTTGTGCTTGAGAATGTTGCCTTCGTTGTCCTTCTTCAGCTTGTACACCCATTTGAGACCAATGGGTTTGGGGCCCCGCGGTAGCTCTGTGAGTACCCAAGTCTTATTCTTCTCAATGGCCTCCATCTCCTTTTCTATGGCAGTCCGCCATTCTTGCTCCGTTACAGCCTCGCGATAGCTCATAGGCTCTTCAGTGGCCAGAAACAGTTCCTCTACAGGGAGATTAATCACCTCCGTCTCTGCATAGATATCTGTTAGGGACCGGTAGCGCACAGGTTTATCTTGAGAGATAGGAGTGCTCGGTGTTTCGTGGAAGGCTGCTGTAGTCATCGCTCATCTCCAATGCAACGGGACTTGCTGCCCAGTGGTGTTCCTAGACAGTCGACTTATCTCGAGTTGTTCGACCCGCGCTAGATGTTGGTCGGTCCTGCCAGCGCCCGTTTGGCCAACTGGTAATGTGCCGGCCTGTTATGTTCGGCTGCTGCTGATTCCCCTTCCACTGTGAACTCCACCCAGCTGGGTGGTCTTTCGTCTCCATCTGCTCTCCATTTTCATTCTTTTCCTTCCTCAAACATGACATCTCTGCTGACATGAATTTTACCGTGTTGAGGGTCATAAAGACGATGCGCTTTGCTTCCTTCTTCTACCCCAATATACACCATTGGCGTGCTCCGGTCGTCGAGTTTCTTATGATAAGAACCTGTAATCTTCACATGTGCCATGCATCCAAAAACTCTCAAGTGTTCTAGGTGGGGTTTCTTACCAAACCAAGTTTCGTAAGGTGTGAGGTCGCACAACGCCTTGGTTGGTAGTCGGTTTGAGTACGTATACTGCATGCCTGACCGCTTCGCCCCACATTGTTCCCGGCATATGCATGCTCTTAAGTAAGCTCCTCGCCATGGCCATCACCATGCGGTTGTGCCTCTCCACTACACCGTTTTATTGTGGGGTGTACGGTGTAGTGAGATGATGTTTGATGTCGTAGTCTTCACATAACTGGGTAAACTCCTTTGACAAAAACTCACCACCACGATCTATCCTCAGTGTCTTCACATTATGGTCACATGTGTTCTCCACCTCTGTTTTGAACTTTTTGAAGGTTTCACAGGTTTGACTCTTGGCCTTCAACATGTACACCCACATCCATCGGCTAAAATCATCAACAATAAGAAGGAAGTATTTGTTACCAGCAAGTGTAGATAGGGTGATGGGGCCACATAGGTCGGCATGTAATAACTCCAGCGGCTTCTGAGCTCTGAAGTTTGCTTGCGAAGGGAACGTAAGTCTTGCTTGCTTGGCGACGAGGCACCATTCGTATAGTTGATTTGGGTGCAAGATCTTCAGCAACCCAGAAGTCATCCTCTTATCGGTCATCATCTTGAGAGAGAAGAAATTGACATGCCTAAGGCGAGCATGCCACAACCAAGCAGATCATTAATGTTCACCATCAAACACGCCGGCCTGCAAGTCTTCAACTCTATCATGTACAGTCGGTTAGTTGAATGAGTCACCCTCATCAAGAGAGCACCGTTCCTATCAAATACCCTTAAGAACTCATCAGTAATAATAACCTTACTTCCATCTTCAGTCATCTGACCAAGGCTTATGATGTTAGATTTTAAGCTCGGAATATAATATACCTCAGGTAGTAGTCTTTGATCACCGTTGTTGCACTGAAAGAGGATAGAGTCTTTCCCCTTGATCTCTACCACGGATCCATCACCAAACTTGACGGTTCCGTTGAAGTTCTCGTCGAGCTCCTTGAACTTGTCTCGGTGGCCAGTCATGTGATTGCTAGCTCCGTTGTCAAGGTACCAAACGTCGTTGTCAACTTGTGCCTCCCTCACTGTGAGTAAGTACGGCACCACCTTCTCCTCATTAAGCAAGATGACATTTGATGATTCCTCTAACACAGTCATCATCAAGGCAGGCTCCTCATCATACACTCGGGTGAGATGAGCCTCATGTTCGTGATTGCGGTGTTGCTTGTGACACTCCGACTAAAAGTACCCGTATACTTCGCAATTGAAGCACTTGATGTTGGATTTGTCTCAACTACCGCTTGTGCTACTCTCCTCCTCCTGGTGAGCTACGTCGTCGTGGCCGAAACCGCCGCCTAGACAACCTCCCCTGCGCCGAAAACCCTCGCCCACCTGGCCGCCTGTTCTCCCTCCGCCACTGCCTAGCCCACGCGATCAGCATGGCCCCCCTGGCCACCGCTGCGGTGTCTTGGCCACCTCGCCTGCTTGGCCGTGGCCGACGCCTTGCGACCGCTCCGCAAGCGTGACCTCGTCCACTACTGTCGTTTGTTGTTTGTGTTGAGAGGAAGATTCCACTATTCTTCTTGGCCCTTGCTTGTCACTCCGTATGCGTCAACAATAGGTGGTCGTCAACATTGTCTCGAAAAACACGTGCCCGCTCCTCATGGGCTTTGAGACGCCTGATCGCCTCCTTGAGTGTCATGCTGTCGATGTCCCCGAACTGCTCAATCATGGAGACGATAGTAAGGAATCTCTCCGGTACCGTCCGAAGTAGCTTTCTGACGATGTAGTTCTCCTGCATCTCGCCGCCTAAAGCTTGGATCTTGTTGACAACTCCTGTCAATTTTGTCGAAAAATCGTCGGCCTTGTCATTCTCCTTCATCCAAAGAAGTTCTAACTCGGACTTCAAGGTCTGCACCTTCGCGTTCCTCACTCGGTCCGCTCCTAGATGCATTGTTTTCAGCATCTCCCATGCCTCCTTTGCCGTCTGCTTCTCTGCGATCACCATCAAAGTCTCTTCAGGAATCCCTTGATAAATGGCCACTAACGCCATCTGATCCTTCCTAGCTTCCACGGTCACGTCCGCCACGGGCTCAACGGCGTCCCACACGTCTTGAGCCTTCATGTAGACTTTCATCTTGATTGCCCACGAGGCGTAGTTATCTCTCGATAGCGTTGGGTATTGAAGAGTGAGCAAACCCATCTTGGTCGTCATCTTCTCCGTACTCGTCATCTCTTCAGATCTCGGTTAAAACTTAGGCATACACCGCGCTCTGATACCACTTGTAGGCTTTGAAATAGGATCGGCCTAAGTGCAAACCTGTAAAAGAAGAGAGCTTGACTAATTTTGAGAGAATGAACAACAAGTAAGAATAGAGAACGTTCTATAGAAAATTTTTATCTACTTCTCTACATTTTATTCATGATGCTTGTTTACATATATAATCATAAGGATAAGATTACAACTTGAATCTTCATCCAATAACTAGAAATCTATCCACTAACTAGTATTCTACTAACTAGAATTCTATCTACTAACTTGGATTTCAACCAACTAGATCGGCCTAATTAACCGTCTCACAGAGTTTCTTGACGCCCTATTAACGACTGTTAAGGAGTCCCAAGCAGATTGGGATTGAGATATATATATATATCATTGTTCAAAACTACAAATACATGAACCCCAGTTTTAGTTAGATTTTGAATCCCTCTCCTATAAAGAAAGGGATTAGTGGTAATTCCTAAATAGAATTTTTTTATATGCCTTATTGCAATAGGAGATGACACGAGAACACATAATCTTCTATTTACTTAAAAATCCTCAGTCAAATTAAATTATTTATAATTAGAAAATACCAATTATAATAAAAATATTTAGTAATTTTAATCAAATCATAATTATTTTTATTTAAAAATCTAATAATTATATTTTTTTATTCTCTTTTTCTTTATATCCCTTCTTTATATATAATGAGAAATTGATGAACTACTCTTAGAGGCACAAAATAATGTCATGTAAGCACACGAAACAATGACATGTGTCATATATTATTTTAATATGAAATTAGAATCATTATATGATGTGTTTACTTCCTATTTTATTTTGCAATAGAAAGTAGTAAATCAACTACCATATAAATTCTTATTTAACCGATTCTTTTTTACTAGCTGTTTTCTTTTTTACAGTCCCTAATAAAAAAATTCAAGATTTTTCATTTTCTATTAAATTTAAATTATGATTTATTGATTAGATTTAAAAGTATTATATATCAATTAATTGGTAAATTACACTAAACCCCACAAGAACTTTAAAAAATCATACTAAACACTTGATAACTTTCAAAATCACACTAAACCACCAATAATTTTTGGAATTGCAGAAAACCCTAATAAGTTTTCGTATTTTGTAGATAACTTCGATGAATTAGAAAAAGATAAAATGTACTTTAAAGGATAATTTTAGCAAAACAAAAAACAAAAAACGATTAGCTTTTTGTTATAATAGGGAAAATTCAATTGACTCAATTGATAGTCAAGCTCAAGAAGCTTCGAGTGGCTAAGATGATGAATTATATGAGATTAGACGAAAGAATGAAACAATTTAAGGAGAAAAGGGTAGAATAACAGTTAATTCATGAGCAAAATTTTTAAATCATGAGAGTGTTCCTCAAAATATTCCTCATTGTGCTTCAACTCTCTTTACAAGCTCAACTCCATGTGCACCAGTTGCTCCAATTAGCACCGAATGTACCGACTGACTCCAGCACCATATTCACTAATTGCATTAAATGCCGCACTATATCATGTTTGCACAGCAAATACAGAACCATCAACGCATGATTCATCACATAGGGAGGAGGATAATTCAGTTGAACCATCAATGCATGATTCATCACATTATGTGAAAATTTCATACACATAATAAATATTTGATGCACTAGGCATGTTTCACATTTATGAAAATTATGATTAAATTTAAACAAGTAAATAAAATTTATTTATACCAAACTATATAGTTTTTATAATTTTCTAAAAATTATTTCAAGCGTGCTTAATTTATGAGTTGTTATCACTAACTGTGTCTTGGTTAGGTTATCATGGCCCGTGAATATATCAGGGTTAAGGACTGGATGTATGTGAATCGTGAAAAACGCACAAAGACTGAGTTCGTTGAAGGAGTTGCTTCTTTTATGAACTTTGTACGTGAACACGATAAGATCCAACATGACATGATTCTTTGTCTGTGCAGCCATTGCAGGAATACTTTGCATTGTAAGGAGGAAGATGTAGAACTTTACATTGTTAAGTATGGTTTTATTAGAGGTTATACAACTTGGGGTATATCACGAAGAAATTCTAACTCTCATTAATGCCAAAGAAGAAGAAGAAGAAGAAGTTGACGATATTAACTTGTTTCCGGAAGAGGAGATGGAGGAAATGGTAAAGGTTGCTTTCGGTGACCCTAATCATGTTGAAGATAGTCTTCCCAGACAAGAACAATATGTAGATGAGTATGAGAAGTACATGAATGATGCTAGGAGACTGATTTATGAGAATGCAAAATATTCCATGCTGTCATGGTTCGTTCAGTTTTTCCAGATTAAGTGTCTAAACAAATAGAGCAACAAGTCATTTTCGATGCTTTTAAAATTCCTAAAAGATTCTATGCCTCTTGGGAACAATGTCCCTGATGGCTGATTTGAAGCTCAAAAGATAATGTCTAATATGAGCTTAAATTGTGAGAAGATTCATGCATGTCTCAATGATTGTGTACTGTACTAAAAAGAAAACTCATATAAGAAAGAGTCCAGATATAAGAAGAAAGCACATACTAGCAAGAATGACATACCTCTCAAGGTAGTATGATACTTTCCTAGGACATTATAGCATTTGGAAATATACATCAATGAAATACATGAACTTGCCCCTAGGAAAGTAACTAATTTAGTAATACATTATACTGATGGTAAATGAATAAGTTAAGATCTGGAAAAAAAAACAACACATTTGACTCTCTCCGTGACTCTATGAAAATGAATATCAGCTATTATAAGGATACTAAATCTGAAAAGAGTGGTTCATGAGAATTTACTTGGATAGAGAAGAATAGAAGAAAGATGATGATATATATTTGTGATGACCAATTCATCGTTGCGCCGTTTTACTAGTAGATATCACCAAAGGAAGCAAACAAAATCAATGGAAAACATCAAGAGGTTTCAAAAGAAAAATTTTCATTCAGATGCATATAAATAAATGTTGTTTCAAAACTGAGCATTTTCCAGAACACATCCTTAACTTTTATATGTAAAGCAAACAAAGAGAACAACAAAGCAACTTGAAAATAAACCAACAATTACTATTTATGATGTATATAGTGTGAATTCGATTTATTACATGTATTATTTACAGACTGGTTCTCAAACCACTCGTCCACCACATGTTGTTCCGGTTACTACTACACCGACTTTAGCTCATCATTCTTTGGATGCTCAGGATTCTACATCTGCTGCATAATGTTCTACTCAGGATATTTCAACACAAAACTCCCTTGCTAGTCGATTAGGAGGTGTACTTGGGGCGTCTTAGGGAGCTTTACACAGGAGAGCTATAGCGAGGAGGACATCTGCAAAGCTTTTGCTAATTATATTCGATTAAATCAGCCGTGACTTGTACTTTTAATTAACATACTTAAGACATTTGTATATTTCAGATTTTCTCTTTATGTTTGGGACTTGAATAATTTATAAGTTGTTGTATTTTGATTCTAGTCAATCTTTTGTTTTATGCGTGGGAATATATATGTTGTGAACATATATATTATATATTTTTGTGGGAAATGAATTATACGTAAACATGGTAGGTAAAAATGAAAAAAGGAAAAACACAAGCACCAACGATTGGGACCATTGGTGCAAGTTTTGGAACTGTTGGTGCACGAAACTTGCACCAACGGTTTGAACCGTTGGTGCTTTTATGTGCACCAACAGTTGTAGCTGTTGATGTTGAAACTTTCACCAAAGGTTAAAACCGTTGGTGATGATTCTTGCACCAACGGTTTGAACCGTTAGTACCATGTTTTCATAATTTAATTTTTTTAATATTTAATTATATTTTTACTTGTGCCAAAGGGCGGAACCATTGGTGCAGAGTTTACACCCGTTGGGGCTATTTCAACCTTAACGCTACTTACAACAACGGGTGATTTTTCTTCCCCAATGGTCCCAACCGTTGGGGATACTACCTAACCCAACGGTTACAACCGTTGGGGTAGAACTTCTTTGTACTGGTGCATACTCAGTGAGTCTCGATCTCAGGACCTATTATATCACTTCGAATGGGCTATAAATATTATTATAACATGTAGTTAACGAGCCTGAAGTGTGAAACTAAATGTTAAACCGGACTAAGTGCTATACCACATATGCGCGGTGATCATTACATTTAGAATTTGTCGGGGTCAGCTCTAGATTTCAAATCGGCTGATGATGATTTTGGAATGGACTATGGTTATGCTTAGTGGCATATCAAGATAAATTTTCTTAGGGGGCAGACAACAAGTGACTATTTAATTAGGCTAACTATCATACTCCTTTTAAAAACATGAGTTCAGGAAAAACTTTTCTTGGTCAATATTACCCTTCACTATTTTGAATATTTTATTTAAATCTTAATCTTTTTAAATTTTAATCATATTTTATCTAATTCCACGTAAACTATCTATAGCTCAATAATTAAAAAAAATATTTTAAATATTTTATTTAAATCTTAATATATCCAAATGCAAATTATATCTTATATTAATTCTATATTAACTACCTATAACTAAAAAATTTAGAAAAAATAAGATAAAGAAATTATACGTGGATAACATATTATAATACATGAAGTATTACAAAAAACCCAAAAGTTTCAAAAATTACATATAATATCCTTAAACGTTTAAAATTACACAAAACACATTGACTTTTTAAAATTTATAAACAAACAAGAAATCTAAAAATTTTAAATTTGTAATTAACACCCTCAATATTTTAGAAATTACAGAAACAACCTCAAAAGTTTAAATTATAAAAAACACCCTAAAATTCAGAGATTACAAAACTTAACAACAACATAGATAGATTCCAAGAATTATCATTAAGCACTTATGTATGTAGGAAAAATTGCAATGAAAAGAATAAAGAAAATTGACTTGTATTTCTTTGATTCCGATTACAACTCGATTATAAAAGAGAGGAGAACGAATTTAGTTCTCCCCTTTGTTTAAAACTGGGTTCTTCACGGTGGCGATAGAGTGCCTCCCTCGAATGCTTGCGTCGAGTTTGCTCTCCGTTGACGATCCGATGTTTTGCTTCACTGGAACGATGTCTTCTCCTCACGATTTGACGTTGTGGAGAACTTGCGTGGTAAGTTTGAAACTCTTGATGAGTTGATAACTCTGAACGAGTTTTAACTCTTGAAAAAGAGTTGATTTGAATCAAAAGTCGGTTATAAGCCAAGGACAGAGGCTCCCTGTTGCTGAAGGATCAAGGTCGATCTCCTCCAAAACCTTTGCTGCCAATTCTCAGACCCGAAAATGCCAGCCGAAAAAGCTTTGAACTCCGGATCCAAGAAGCCAACCTCTTTAACTCAGTTGAGTTTGCTGAGTTTTTATAGGGGGATAGGAGGTTGTAACTGACCCCTATATCTGCTCCTACGTGGGCGAAAATCCCTCAGATCGTGGGATAAACGGCTCTGAAACCGTTCAACTCGTGTTTGAACGAGTCAAACGCCCAATCTGGCGTTTAGCACCCAACTTCGCCTCTTAGAATTGAGACGCGAAGTTGGGTGTTAGCTGGACATCGTTGAACGCGACGGTCGCTCGCGTTTTGGCTTGTTGCCTGCTTGGAAACGCGGGGGTCGGTGTTGGTTGGACCCCTACGAACGCGAGGGTCGCTCACGTTCAGCTTGTATCTTGGAGACGCGGGGGTCGGTGTTGGTTGGACCCCTACGAACACGAGGGTCGCTCACGTTCAGCTTGTATCTTGGAGACGCGGGGCTGACTCCGGCGTTTTGAATTTGAAACCCGGGTGTGACCTCGGCGTCATGATTTTTGTAACGCGGGTCTGACCTTATTATCACCAAGTAATCTCTTTTTGTCATAGCGTTGCAAAGATCATTGTCTTGTAATCTTCGTCTTGGCTCCTTGAGAATATGAGAGTCGTCAGATTGTAACTCCCGATGTTGATTGTGAAGGCTGTTGAATTGGGGCTTTCATCGGTTGTCGTGAAGGTCGTCAGATTGTAACCTTCAGCGATCTACGTGAAAGTCTTTAAATTATAGCCTTCTGAAAGTCGTCAGCTTGTAACTTCCATCATTGGTGTTTGATGGGGGATCAACTATCTATTGTGATTTTTAGACAGCCTACAGAACCCCCTCCAAAGTTTTTGAAAGTTCGTGGTTGACTGGAACGAATTTTCAGAATACTTTGGATCTCAACTCTGATCTTGGAGCTGTTGATTTCTTGTCACAACGGAGTTGTTTTCTGCACTCGCTTCGAAGACAGCTTGGTTGAAGGGATTTTTCACGCAGGACCTGTGTGAAGGTATAATCCTGCTTCTGGAATGCGGGGGTGGACCCCTGCGTTTTGAATTTGAGACGCGGGGCTGACTTCGGCGTTTTGAATTTGAAACCCGGGTGTGACCTCGGCGTCATGATTTTTGCAACGCGGGTCTGACCTCGGCGTTTTGACTTGAGACATGGAAGTGGCTTCCGTGCATTTTTGACTAACTCTTTGAAACTTATCTTTAGCTTATCTGTTTCAAGTCTCGGCTCACGTCCATTAAGCTGATGGGCCTTTAAACATGCATAGGATTTTTGGCAAACCCTCAGCCATCAACGGATTTGATAAGCCTTTACCGACTACCGTTTGAGTCGGGCTAGCATATGGATTGTCTAAGTCCGTTCCACATGTAACGTTGTGCTAAGAGAATGAACTCTCTTAGTCTTGATGCTATGATTTTGAATACATAGACTTTGTCATTTTGACGGGAAAAGACTAACCGGCAACGCGTGTTAGGCGTAGGCTTATCTCTAATTAGGGATCGAGATAAAGTCCCCCATGCGTGTGAGGCATGGATTTTGATATCCTTTTTACGGTAAAAGACTAACCGGTAACGTGTGTTAGACATTGACTTATCCCTACTTAGGATTCAAGATAAAATTCCCCATGCGTGTAAGGCATGGATTTTGGCGTTATTAATAACGACCTGCTACGATATTGAATACGTAGGCTTTGCTATTATTATGGGAATATGCTACCCGGCAGCATGTGTTAGATGCAGACTTATCTCTAATTAGGGATCGAGATAAAGTCCCCCAGGCATGAATCCTGGTGTCTTTTTCACGGCGAAAGATTAACCGGCAACGCGTGTTAGGCGTAGACTTATCTCTAATTAGGGATCGAGATAAAGTCCCCCAGGCATGAATCCTGGTGTCTTTTTCACGGCGAAAGATTAACCGGCAACGCGTGTTAGGCGTAGACTTATCTCTAATTAGGGATCGAGATAAAGTCCCCCAGGCATGAATCCTGGTGTCTTTTTCACGGCGAAAGATTAACCGGCAACGCGTGTTAGACGTAGACTTATCTCTAATTAGGGATCGAGATAAAGTCCCCCAGGCATGAATCCTGGTGTCTTTTTCACGGCGAAAGATTAACCGGCAACGCGTGTTAGGCGTAGACTTATCTCTAATTAGGGATCGAGATAAAGTCCCCCATGCGTGAAGGCATGGATTTTTGGTGTCGTTTCTTCCTGTGTGGCTTGAAACACCGAAAGAAAGTTGGAAGTGCCAGAAGTATAGTATTAACTTTGGCATGAATTTTCACTTAAAATGAAATTCAAAAATTTTCTTTATTATCTATTAACTTGGCATGAATTTTTACTTAGAGTGAAATTCAGAAATTTTCTTTATTATCACTCGGATAATTCCAGAAAATATTTAATCCGTTGGGGTTTTATAATGACAACTTGCTATTCTTGTTGAAAAAGGATTAACAAGTTCATTGGGGGGGTTTGACTGTTAGAGGTGTGATGTTAACCTAACAGTATTTTATGGACCTATCGCTCTATTGAGGAGAGTCGATAAGTGGATTTTTGTCAGAGGTGTAGTGTTAACGTGACAGGATGTGTGTTGCGATTGGAGCAACTTTGTGGACTTATCATCCTATTGACGAGGATTAATAAGTGAATTTGTCAGAGGTTTAATGTTTAACGTGACAAAAGGAATATTGCTATGGAAGCAATTTTGAGGACTTATCGCTCTATTGGAGAGAGTCGATAAGTTGATTTTGTCAGAGGCGTATTGTTAACGTGACAAGAATTTGTGTTGCGATCAGAGCAACTTTGGGGACTTATCATCCTATTGACGAGGATTGATAAGTGGGTTTTGTCAGAGGTGTAGTGTTAACGTGACAAGAAAGATATTGCTATGGAAGCAATTTTGAGAACTTATCATCCTATTGACGAGGATTGATAAGTGGGTTTTGTCAGAGGTGTATTGTTAACGTGACAAGAATTTGTGTAAGAGGTTTAATGTTAACATGACAGGAATGTGTTGCGATTGGAGCAACTTTGTGGACTTATCATCTTATTGACGAGGATTGATAAGTGGATTTTGTCAGAGGTTTGATGTTAACTTGACAGGAATGTGTTCTTGTGACTTGCACAAGATTTTAGGAATTAGCGTCTCGCTGGGGAAACTTGCTAAATGAGTTTATCATCAAAAGCGATAAATTTTGATGCTTGTGATTTGAACAAGATTTTGAAGACTTAGCGTCTTGCTGGGGAAGATTGCGATTTGAGCAATTTTGAGGACTTATAATCCTATTGTCAAAGATTGATAAGTTGATTGTTGTCAGAGGTATATTGTTAACGTGACAAATTGGGAGTGATGCAAGTTGAATGCATACTCTGTGGGGATGATGATCGTCAGAAGTGTAATGTTAACTCGACAATGTGAAAGATTCGTTACTCTTAATCCAATGGATTCCAAGTAACCAACCCCCAGTCTTGATTAAGACTTAGCAGGGGAAGAAGAGGTAGACAAGGCACATCACCTAGTGAGGCACTATCCATGAAGTCGAAATAGAGGCACATCACCTGGTAGGCCATTATCTGATGAGTTTGACTATCAGAGGTAACTGTTAACGTGATAGTTTTTGTGGACCCGCCATCCTATTTGAAGAGGATTGGTGGGGGAATTTGGAGAAAGCAGACTATCAGAGGTGATCATTAACGTGATAGTTTTAGTGGACCTGTCATCCTATTGAAGCGGATTGACAAGTTGATGAACTATCAGAGGTAAATGTTAACGTGATAGTTTTGTGGACCTGCCATCCTATTGAGGTGTTCTATTGAACATAACAACTCAGAAAATTTATTACTCATAATCCAATGAACTACAAATAAACCAACCCCCAGTCTTGAACAAGTGAAGGGGGGGAAAGGAGTAGGCCACTATCTAATGAGTTTGACTATCAGAGGTAATTGTTAACGTGATAGTTATTAGAGACCCGTCACCCTACTGAAGAGGATTAGCTTCAGTGGTCGTAATATCTTCCCCTTCTGACTTAGGAGATTGGGCTTGGTCCGATTGCTCAGGTGAAGGTTGGGCTTGGTCCGATTGCTCAGGTTGATCCTGCCTACTTTGCTCTTCAGCTTTGATCCTGGCAATAATCTTTTGAGCCTGTTCGCCTTGAGAGATTAGTTGTCTCCAGGAACGATATTCTGCAACTCCTATTCGGGCTAGGAGGTTTGTGTCGACAGGTCTCTACTAAAGTAGACTGTGTCATACCTGACGAACACTGAAGAGCTATAGTTCGGAACCTTTTGACGAAGGCTTTGACGGATTCCCTCTTCTTCTGCTTAGTGGCGAGAAGGGTATGTATAGAGACCTCTGTATCCTCTTCAAAAAATCTTGACAGGAAGAGTCTCTCTAAATCTGCCCACCTTTGGATACATCCGGCAGGTAGTTTTCTGAACCATTCAAAGGCAACTCCCTTGAGGGTGCCAATGAACAATCGAGCCAGAATGGCATCGTTTGATATCACATTCCCAGTCTGTAACTTGAAATGATAGATATGTTGGTTTGGTGATCCCGTGCCGTCAAAAGTTTGTAGCGTCGGGACTTCAAATTTTGGAGGATAAGGGGCTGCATCCCATTCGACAGGATAGGGTTGACAACTCCCTCGTCTTGGAGCTCACTTCTGTTGGCCATGACATTTAGGCGGGCTTCCAATTCTTCCATTTTGGCAGACTGGAGATTATATTCGTTCTCAGTCTCTCTTCCTTCATCAGAGGAAGATTCCAGGTTGTGGGCTTCTTGGTCAGAAGCCGTGTCATCAACCACCTTTTCCTTCCCTCTGCTTGTGTGAGGTCGAGATGAAGACGTTTTTCCTCTCCGGGAGGATTCTTGCCTAGGTGGCAACTCTGTCTTCTGAGATTTAGCCTTGTCTGCGACGAGTTGAGTCAACAGGTCTAGGAGTTCATTGAGGGTCTTCTGCTGTGATTTGAGCATGGCGTCTTGCTCAGTGGAACCCCCAGTCCATGATTGGACAGGACTGGCTCTTGGTGAACATGGATGTGGTTGAGATTCCTTGAATCCATGAACTTTTTATATCCGCCCCTCGATCTAGTCGCGCTACGCGCGTTTGGCACTTGAGACGCGAAGGTCGCGTTTGGCATTTGATACGCGAAGGTCGCGTTTGGCACTTGAAACGCGAGGGTCGCATTTTGGTTTGGCGACATGAGGGTCGCGTTCTTTAGCGTCGACGCGAGGGTCGTGTTTTGACTGGGAAACGCGAAGTTGAAGTTCGCGTTCAACGAAGGCTTGAGGTCCACGTTTTGGCTGTAAAACGCGCCATTGAGGGCCGCGTTCGGTCTGGTTCTCACGAAGCTCATGTTTGGGCTCATAAACGCGAAGTTCAGGGTCGCGTTTAGGCTCACGAACGCGAAGTTCGCGTTGGTTGGAGGATTGACTTTTTCGGAGTTGTGCTCGTCACTGAGACCTTCTTCTTCGACGAGCAGCGTTCCTCTTGGCCTGTTTCAAGGCTTTTGCAGGGGCATCATTGGCGTTGATTGGATCTATCTCCGCCGTAGGCCTTTTACCTCCCATGACACGTCGTGTTGACGCGGGTGTGGAGTTTTCAACTCGTTGAACGAGTTTGGCAGAGGCAGAGCCCAGTCCTTCAGAGGATGGGCTGTTTGACAAATTGTGGCCAAAAGAGAGGACTTCCTTTGGCATTCCAGCAACAGTTGGAGATTTATTCTCTTGGGAGACTTCGTGGATCTTGCGCATAGCCTTGGGGCTAAGGGATCCAAAAGTGAGGGCCTTCTCGAACTTAGCTTGATCAAACTCTACCACGAGAGTTTCGACGGTTATTCCAGTGAGATGAACATCGAATTGCGCCACCACTTCTTCGTCACAGAAGCTCTTCCCCAGCAGAGTCGCCATCTTTTGTATGTAGGGA
>NC_033800.1:143729443-143776030 GCF_001876935.1 Asparagus officinalis | reverse complement strand
AAGCGAGGGGACATCTGCAAAAGCTTTTGCTAATTATATTCGATAAATCAGGCCGTCGACTTGTACTTTAATTAACAATACTTAAGACATTTTTGTTATTTCAGATTTTCTCTTATGTTTGGGACTTTGCATAATTTTATAAGTTGTTGTATTTTGATCTAGTCAAATCTTTGTTTTATGCGTGGGAATATATAATGTTGTGAACATATATAGTTATATATTTTTGTGGGATAATGAATTATAACGTAAACATGGTAGGTAAAAATGAAAGAAAGGAAAAACACAAGCAACCCAACGATTTGGGACCATTGTGCAAGTTTTGGAAGCTGTTGGTGCAAAACTTGGCACAACGGTTTGAACCGTTGGTGCTTTATATGTCAGCAACAGTTGTAGCTGGTGATGTTGAAACTTTCACCCAGCAGGTTAAACCGCTTGTAGATGAATTCTTGCAACAACGGTTTGAACCGTTAGTACATGTTTTTCATAATTTAACTTTTTTTAAATATTTATTATATTTTACTGTGTCCAGGGCGACCATTGGTGCAGAGTTTACACCCGTGGGGCCTAGTTTCACCTTAACGCTACTTGACAACAACGGGTGGATTTTTCTTCGCCGGCAATGGTCCAACGTTTGGGGATACGTACCTAAGCCCAACGTTACAACCGTTGGGAGTAGAACTTTCTTTGTAGGCTGGTGATACTCAGTGACGTCTCGAATCTGCAGGACCTATTTAGTCACTCGGAATGGGCTATAAATATTATTATAAACATGTAGCTTAAGAGCCTTGACGTGTGCAACTAAGTTTTATTTTTGTTAAACGGACTAAGTGCTATACCACATATGGGCGGTGATCATTAATTTAGAATTTGTCGGGTCAGCTCTAAGATTTCAAATGCGCTGATGATATTTTGGAATGGACTATGCGTTTATGCTTAGTGGCATCATCAGATAAATTTTCTTACGGGGGGCAGACAACATGACTATTTATTAGGCTAAACCTATCATACTCCCTTTTTAAAACATGAGTTCAGGAACCAACTTTTCTGTCAATTATACCCTTCACTATTTTGAATATTTTAGTTTAAATCTTAATCTTTTTAATCTTTAATCGTATTTATCTAATTCCACGTAAACTATCTATAGCTGCATATTAAAAAAAATATTTTAAATATTTATTTAAATCTTAATATATCCAAATGCAAATTATATCTTATATTATTCTATATTAACTACCTATAACTAAAAAATTTAGAAAAATAAGATAAAGAAATTATACGTGGATAACATATTATAATACATGAAGTATTACAAAAAACCAAAAGTTTCAAAAATTACATATAATATCCGTTAAACGTTTTAAAATTACACAAAACACATTGACTTTTTAAAATTTATAAACAAACAAGAAATCTAAAATTTTAAATTTGTAATTAACACCCTCAATATTTTAGAAATTACAGAAACAACGCTCAAAAGTTTAAATTATAAAAAACACCCTAAAATTCAGAGATTACAAAACTTAACAACAACATAGATAGTTCAAGAATTATCATTAAGCACTATGTATGTAGGAAAATTGCAATGAAAGGAATAAAGAAAATTGACTTGGTATTTCTTTGATTCCGATTACAACTCGATTATAAAAGAGAGGAAACGAAATTTAGTTCTCCCTTTGTTTAAAACTGGTTCTTCACGGTGGCGATAGAGTGCCTCCCCGAATGCTTGCGTCGAGTTTGCTCTCGTTGACGATCCGATGTTTTGCTTCACTGGAACGATGTCTTCTCCTCACGGATTTGACGTTGTGGAGACTTGCGTGGTAAGTTTGAAACTCTTTGATGAGTTGATAACTCTGAACGAGTTTTAATCTTGAAAAAGAGTTGATTTGAATCAAAGTCGGTTATAAGCCAAGGACAGAGGCTCCTGTTGCTGAAGGATCAAGGTCGATCTCCTCCAAAACCTTTGCTGGCCAATTCTCAGACCCGAAAATGCAGCCGAAAAAGCTTTGAACCTCGCGGATCCAGAAGCCACCTCTTTAACTCAGTTGAGTTTGCTGAGTTTTTATAGGGGATAGGAGGTTTGTAACTGACCCCTATATCTGCTCCTGACGTGGGCGAAATCCCTCAGATCGTGGATAAACGGCTCTGAAACCGCTTCACTCGTTTTGAACGAGTCAAACGCCCAATCTGGCGTTTAGCACCAACTTCGCCTTATAATTGAGGACGCGAAGTTGGGTGTTAGCTGGACATCGTTGAACGCCGACGGTCGCTTCGCGTTTTGCTTGTTGCCTGCTTGGAACGCGGGGTCGGCTGTTGGTTGGACCCCTACGAACGCGAGGGTCGCTCACGTTCAGCTTGTATCTGGAGACGCGGGGTCGGTGTGGTTGGACCCTACGAACGAGGGCTCCTCACGTTCAGCTTGTATCTTGGAGACGCGGGGCTGACTCCGGCGTTTTGAATTTGAAACCCGGGTGTGACTCGCGTCATGATTTTTGTAACGCGGGTCTGACCTTGGGGGCGTTTTGATGTTGTAACGGCGGTTTCGACCTGGCGTTTTGATGTTGTAACGCGGGCTCGACCCTCGCGTTTTGATGTTGTAACGCGGGTTCGACGCCTGGCGTTTTAACTGTGACACACGGGAGACCTCGCGTTTTGTTGATACACGGGGAGGACCTCCGCGTCTTGCCTTGAAGAGATTATCACAAAGTAATCTCTTTTGTCATAGCGTTGCAAAGATCATTGTTTGTAGTCTTCGTCTTGGCTTCTTGAGAATATGAGAGTGTCAGATTGTAACTCCGATGTTGATTGTGAATGCTGTTGAACTAGAGCTTTCATCGGTGTCGTGAAGGTCGTCAGATTGTAACCTCAGCGATCATACGTGAAAGTCTTTAAATTATAGCCTTCTGAAGTCGTCAGCTTGTAACTTCCATCATTGGTGTTTGATGGGGATCAACTATCTATTGTGATTTTTAGACAGCCTACAGAAGCCCCTCCAAGTTTTTGAAAGTCGTGGTTGACTGGAACGAATTTCAGAATACTTTGGATCAACTCTGATCTTGGAGCTGTTGATTTCTTGTCACAACGGAGTTGTTTTCTCACTCGCTCGAAGACAGCTTGGTTGAAGGGATTTTTCACGCAGGACCTGTGTGAAGGTATAATCCTGCTTCTGGAATGCGGGGGTGGACCCCTGCGTTTTGAATTTGAGACGCGGGGCTGCACTTGCCGGCGTTTTGAATTTGAAACCGGGTGTGACCTCGCGTCATGATTTTTGCAACGCGGGTCTGACCTCGGCGTTTTGACTTGAGACATGGAAGTGGCTTCCGTGCATTTTTTGACCTAACTCTTTGAAACTTATCTTAGCTTATCTGTTTCAAGTCTCGGCTCACGTCCATTAAGCTGATGGGCTTTAAACATGCATAGGATTTTTGGCAAACCCTCAGCCATCAACGGATTTGATAAGCCTTTACCGACTACCGTTTGAGTCGGGCTAGCATATGGATTGTCTAAGTCCGTTCCACATGTAACGTTTGCTAAGAATGAACTCTCTTAGTCTTGATGCTATGATTTTGAATACATAGACTTTGTCATTTGACGGGAAAGACTAACCGGCAACGCGTGTTAGGCGTTTAGGCTTATCTCTAATTACGGGATCGCAGATAAAGTCCCCCATGCGTGTGAGGCATGGATTTTGATATCCTTTTTCGCGTAAAAGGACTACCGGTAACGTGTGTTAGACATTGACTTATCCTACTTAGATTCAAGAAAATATCCCCATGCGTGTAAGGCATGGATTTTGGCGTTATTAATAACGACCTGCTACGATATTGAATACGTAGGCTTTGCTATTATTATGGGAATATCTACCCGGCAGCATGTTTAGATGCAGACTTATCTCTATTAGGGATTGAGATAGACTCCCCAGGCATGAATCCTAGTGTCTTTTTCACGGCGAAAGATTAACGGCAACGCGTGTTAGGCGTAGACTTATCTCTATTAGGGAGCGAGATTAAAGTCCCCCATGCGTGAATGCATTGGATTTTTGGTGTCGTTTCTTCTGTGTGGCTTGAAACACCGAAAGAAAGTTGAAGTGCCAGAGTATAGTATTACTTTGGCATGAATTTTCACTTAAAATGAAATTCAAAAATTTTCTTTATTATCACTAGGATAATTCTAGAAAATCTTTAATCCGCTGGGGATTTCATAATGAAAACTTGCTATTTCTTGTTGAAAAAGGATTAACAAGTTCATTGGGGGGTTTGACTATTAGAGGTGTGATGTTAACCGTAACAGTATTTTATGGACTATCGCTCTTTGAGGAGAGTCGATAAGTGGATTTTGTCAGAGGGTGTGTTTAACGTGACGGATGTGTGTTGCGATTGAGCAACTTTGTGGACTTATCATCCTATTGAGAGGATTAATAAGTGAATTGTCAAGGTTAATGTTAACATGACAGGAATGTGTTGCGATTGGAGCAACTTTGTGGACTTATCATCCTATTGACGAGGATTGATAAGGATTTGTCAGAGGTTTAATGTTAACTTGACAGGAATGTGTTGCGATTGGAGCAACTTTGTGACTTATCATCCTAACGAGGATTGATAAGTGGATTTGTCAGAGGTTTAATGTTAACTTGACAGGAATGTGTTGCGATTGGAGGCAACTTTGTGGACTTATATCCTATTGAGATGATTGATAAGTGGATTTGTCAGAGGTTTAATGTTAACATGACAGGAATGTGTTGGCGATTGGAGCAACTTTGTGGACTTATCATCCTATTGACGAGGATTGATAAGTGGATTTGTCAGAGGTTTAATGTTAACATGACAGGAATGTGTTGCGATTGGAGCAACTTTGGAGAATTATCATCCTATTGATGAGGATTGATAAGTGGTTGTCAGAGGTATGATGTTAACGTGACAAGATTGTGTACTTGTGACTTGCACAAATTTAGGAATTAGCGTCTCGCTGGGGAAACTTGCTAAATGAGTTTATCATCAAAAGCGATAAATTCTGATGCTTGTGATTTGAACAAGATTTTGAAGACTTAGCGTCTTGCTGGGAAGATTGCGATTTGAGCAATTTTGAGGACTTATAATCCTATTGTCAAAGATTGATAAGTTGATTGTTGTCAGAGTATATTGTTAACGCTGACAAAATTGGGAGTGATGCAAGTTGAATGCATACTCTGTGGGATGATGATCGTCAGAAGTGTAATGTTAACTCGACAATGTGAAAGATTCGTTACTCTTAATGCATGGATTCCAAGTAACCAACCCACAGTCTTGATTAAGACTTAGCAGGGGAAGAAAAAGAGATAGACAAGGCACATCGCCTAGTGAGGCACTATCCATGAAGTCGAAATAGAGGCACATCACCTGGTAGGCCATTATCTGATGAGTTTGACTATCAGAGGTAACAGTTAAGTGATAGTTTTTGTGGACCCGCCATCCTATTGAAGAGGATTGGTGGGGAATTTGGAGAAAGCAGACTATCAGAGGTGATCATTAACGTGATAGTTTTAGTGACCTGTCCTATTGAAGCGGATTGACAAGTTGATGGCGTGATAATTTTGGTAGATTCTGTGGGTTGACAGAGGTATTCTATTAAATACAACTCAGAAATTTATTACTCATAATCCAATGAACTACAAATAACCAACCAGTCTTGAACAAGTGAAGGGGGGAAAGGAGTAGGCACTATCTAATGAAGTTTTGACTATCAGAGGTAATTGTTAACGTGATAGTTATTAGAGACCCGTCACCCTACTGAAGAGGATTAGCTTCAGTGGTCGTAATATCTTCCCCTTCTGACTTAGGAGATTGGGCTTGTCCGATGCTCAGGTGAAGGTTGGGCTTGGTCCGATTGCTCAGGTTGATCCTGCCCTACTTTGCTCTTCAGCCTTTGATCCTGGCAATAATCTTTTGAGCTGTTCGACTTGAGAGATTAGTTGTCTGCAGGAACGATATTCTGCAACTCCTATTCGGGCTAGGAGGTCCCGCTCTGCAAGTTGTGCCGACAGGTCTCTACAGTGTAGACTGTGTCATACTGATGAACACCGGAGAGCCATGGTTCGAACCTTTTGACGATGGCTTTGACGGATTCCTCTTCTTCTGGCTTAGTGGAGAGAAGGGTATGGATGGAGACTTCTGTATCCTCTTCAAGAATCTTGATAGGAAGAGTCTCTCTAGATCTGTCCACCTTTGGATACCCCCGCAGGCAGTTTCTGAACCATTCAAAAGCAACTCCCTTGAGGTGCCAATGAACAATCGAGCCAAATGGCATCGTTTGATATCACATTCCAGTCTGTAACTTGAAATGATAGATATGTTGTTGGTGATCCGTGCCGTCAAAAGTTTGTAGCGTCGGGACTTCAAATTTTGGAGGATAAGGGGCTGCATCCCATTCGACAGGATAGGGTTGACAACTCCCTCGTCTTGAGAGCTCACTTCTGTTGGCCATGACATTTAGGCGGCTTCCAATTCTTCCATTTTGGCAGACTGGAGATTATATTCGTTCTCAGTCTCTCTTCCTTCATCAGAGAAGATTCCAGGTTGTGGGCTTCTTGCGTCAGAAGCCGTGTCATCAACCACCTTTCCCTTCCCTTTGCTTGTGTGAGGTCGGGATGAAGACGCTTTTCCTCTCCGGGAGATTCTTACCTAAGCGGCGAATCGGTCTCCTGAATTTGGCCTTGTCTGTGACATTTGAGTCAACAGGGCCATGATTTCATTGATGGCCTCCTGCTGAGATTTAAGCATGGCCTCATGCTCATCAAGTCTCTTCGCGAGATCTTCATGGTTTCCCGTCATATAAGCGGAGCTCTCATGTTCAACAAAAGAGCTTGATGTTTGGGACTCTGCAATGGCTGAGTGTTCGTCATCGCGAATTGGTTTCTCTGGCTAACCTCGCGATAGTTGACAGGGGGAATGCTCCTGTTCGCGTCCGAGTGGCGTTGGTAAATTCCTTCAAACTCGTTAGCGATTTCTCTAGACGGTCGGCGAACGACTTATCTTCAGAGTCATCGGAACTAGGACCTGAGGCTTTCCCTCTGCCGATCATATTAATAGTGACGGTCAGGATATTCGGTCTCTGGAGACTTCTTCCTGTGCGAACATCGTCGTTGGTTAGACAAAGCAACGTCCTTAATTGGTCGAACACAATGGTTTGGCCACATATGGCAGGATTGATATCCGAGAGGACCATAGAATCAGCCGTTCACATTGGAATGAACGAATGACTTGCTGCATCGGTCTTTCTCTCGATATGAACTCTCTCAAATCTGTTATAAATATTCGAGAGAATTACCACTGATCGTGAGGTTTGAATTGGAACCCCAGTCCATGATTGGACAAGACTGGCTCTTGGTGAACATGGATCTGGTTGAGAGGCCTTGAATCCATAAATTTCTATATCGCCCTCAATCTAGTCGCGCTACGGCAGAGTATTGGGGGTCTCGCGAGGGTGTTTGGCATTTGATACGCGAAGTCGGCGTTTGGCACTTGAGACGCGAAGGTCGCGTTTGGCATTTGATACGCGTAGTCCGTTTGGCACTTGAAACGCGAGGGTCTGCATTTGGTTTGGCGACATGAGGGTCGCGTTCTTTAGCGTCGACGCGAGGGTCGTGTTTTGACTGGGAAACGCGAAGTTGAAGTTCGCGTTCAACGAAGGCTTGAGGTCCACGTTTTGGCTGTAAAAACGCGCCATTGAGGGCCGCGTTCGGTCTGGTTCTCACGAAGCTCATGTTGTGGCTCATAAACGCGAAGTTCAGGGTCGCGTTTAGGCTCACGAACGCGAAGTTCGCTGTTGGTTGGAGATTGACTTTTTCGAGTTGTCTCGTCACTGAGGACTTCTTCTTCGACGAGCAGCGTTCCTCTTGCCTGTTTCAAGGCTTTTGCAGGGGCATCATTGGCGTTGATTGGATCTATCTCCGCCGTAGGCCTTTTACCTCCCATGACACGTCGTGTTGACGCGGTGTGGAGTTTTCAACTCGTTGAACGAGTTTGGCAGAGGCGAGCCCAGTCCTTCAGAGGATGGCTGCTTGACAAATTGGGCCAAAGAGGGACTTTTGGCATTCCAGCAACAGTTGAGATTTATTCTCTTGGGAGACTTCGTGGATCTTGCGCATAGCCTTGGGGCTAAGGGATCCAAAAGTGAGGCCTTCTCGAACTTAGCTTGATCAAACTCTACCACGAGAGTTTCGACGGTTATTCCAGTGAGATGAACATCGAATTGCGCCACCACTTCTTCGTCACAGAAGCTCTTCCCCAGCAGAGTCGCCATCTTTTGTATGTAGGGAAATTGCAATGAAAGAATAAAGAAAATTGACTTGTTATTTCTTTGATTCCGAGATTACAACTTGATTACAAAAGAGAGGAGAACGAAATTGGTTCTTCCTCTTTGTTTAAAACTGGGTTCTTCACGGTGGCGAGGGAGTGCCTCCCTCGAATGCTTGCGTCGAGTTTGCTCTCCATTGACGATCCGATGTTTTGCTTCACTGGAACGATGTCTTCTCCTCACGATTTGACGTTGTGGAGAACTTGCGTGGCAAGTTTGAAACTCTTGATGAGTTGATAACTCTGAACGAGTTTTAACTCTTGAAAAAGAGTTGATTTGAACCGAAAGTCGGTTATAAGCCAAGGACAGAGGCTCCCTGTTGCTGAAGGATCAAGGCCGATCTCCTCCAAAACATTTGCTGCCAATTCTCAGACCCGAAAATGCCAGCCGAAAAAGCTTTGAACTCCGGATCCAAGAAGCCAACCTCATTAACTCAGTTGAGTTTGCTGAGTTTTTATAGGGGGATAGGAGGTTGTAACTGACCCCTATATCCGCTCCTACATGGGCGAAAATCCCTCAGATCGTAGGATAAACGGCTCTGAAACCGTTCAACTCGTGTTTGAACGAGTCAAACGCCCAATCTGGCGTTTAGCACCCAACTTCGCCTCTTAGAATTGAGACGCGAAGTTGGGTGTTGGCTGAACATTGATGAACGCGAGGGTCGCTGGACCCCTGCGTTTTATCTTGGAGACGCGGGGCTGACTCCGGCGTTTTGAATTTGAAACCCGGGTGTGACCTCGGCGTCATGAATTTTGTAACGCGGGTCTGACCTTGGCGTTTTGATGTTGTAACGTGGGTTCGACCCTGGCGTTTTGATGTTGTAACGCGGGCTCGACCCTCGCGTTTTGATGTTGTAACGCGGGTTCGACCCTGGCGTTTTACTGTTGACACACGGGGAGGACCTCCGCGTTTTGGTGTTGATACACGGGGAGGACCTCCGCGTCTTGCCTTGAAGAGATTATCACAAAGTAATCTCTTTTGTCATAGCGTTGCAAAGATCATTGTCTTGTAATCTTCGTCTTGGCTCCTTGAGAATATGAGAGTCGTCAGATTGTAACTCCCGATGTTGATTGTGAATGCTGTTGAACTAGAGCTTTCATCGGTTGTCGTGAAGGTCATCAGATTGTAACCTTCAGCGATCTACATGAAAGTCTTCAAATTGTAGCCTTCTGGAAGTCGTCAGCTTGTAACTTCCATCATCGGTGTTTGATGGGGGATCAACTATCTATTGTGATTTTAGACAGCCTACAACTTAAAATTTTAAAATTTATAAAAAATAACTTTAAGTTATAAAAATTACAAAAACTCTCCCAAAAGTAAAAAATTACAAAAATTCTTAAAATTTCAAAACTTATAACCTGTACACATCAAATTTAGAAATTATCAGTAGATCATTGAAAATTTTATAATTTTTAAAAAAGACCCAAAATTTTAGTAATTGTAAAAAAACCTTCAAATTTTTACAGTTACAAGAAATATTCTAACATTTAAAAACTTAGCACCAATACATGAAATATGAATTATAAGCACCCAACTTATAAGTAAAAGTTTTCATAAAATACTATCAAAGTTTAAAAATTATAAAACACACCCTCAAAAGTCCAAAATTACAAAAGAGACTAAAATTTTGGCAAAGAAAAGAGGAAATGTTTGATATTATCACATTAAATTATATAAATTTAACTTTCAATTTAAAATTTATCATCTCTTTTCAACATCTAAAAATAGTCTAAGTTGATGCCGGTAAAAAATAGCAATTACCGTAGATTAAAACTATCCAATTTCCGAACAATTTTTCCATGGTATAACATGGTCTGGGGAGGTTTATCCTATCCAAAGCACTCTTTTATCTGTTGGTTAGCTGTAAACAACAAATTATAAACTCAAGACAGGTTATTAAGGAAAGGTATTGTGAATGCAAATCAATGTAAGATGTGCACTGGTGCATGCTTAGAGAGCCGAGATCATCTATTTTTTGAGTGCTCCTTCTCCAAGGAAGTATGGAATCAAATCATGGATTGGCTTCATTTCAAATGGAGATCATGTTCTTGGAATTCCCTCTTGAATTGGTATTGTACAAAGTTAATAAAGAAAGGCATAAGTTGATGCATGTTTAGCAGAAAGACGAATATTCCTTGCTCATTATCAGACAATCACTTATTCACAAACCTCGTGTGGGCCTTGCTCATTATCAGACAATCACTTATTCACAAACCTCGTGTGGGGCTAATAGTTTTCATTTCCCATCTAATGGAAGACCCTTTTCGCTCCACTTATTCACAAACCTCGTGTGGGGCTAATAGTTTTCATTTCCCATCTAATGGAAGACCCTTTTCGCTCTGCTTAGCCCTATCCCCTTCTAGGGGTATTTTAGCGATAGGTTCTATAGGAACTGGGCAATCCTGTTTGGTTAAATACCTAGCGACAAACTCCTATGTTCCTTTCATTACGGTATTTCCGAACAAGTTCCCAGATGACAAGCAAATACCTAGCGACAAACTCCTATGTTCCTTTCATTACGGTATTTCCGAACAAGTTCCCAGATGACAAGCCTAAAGGTTATCTTATTGATGATATTGACTTTCATTACGGTATTTCCGAACAAGTTCCCAGATGACAAGCCTAAAGGTTATCTTATTGATGATATTGAGATCTAGTTGTATAACATGGTCTGGGGAGGTTTATCCTATCCAAAGCACTCTTTTATCTGTTGGTTAGCTGTAAACAACAAATTACAAACTCAAGACAGGTTATTAAGGAAAGGTATTGTGAATGCAAATCAATGTAAGATGTGCACTGGTGCATGCCTAGAGAATCGAGATCATCTATTTTTTGAGTGCTCCTTCTCCAAGGAAGTATGGAATCAAATCATGGATTGGCTTAATTTCAAATGGAGATCATGTTCTTGAAATTCCCACTTGAATTGGTATTGTACAAAGTTAATAAAGAAAGGCATAAAGCAAAATATCAAGAGATCAGCTCTATCAGCTACTATATATCATCTATGATATGAGCAGAATATGAGGATTTTTCAGCAGAAGTTCAAGTCTGGGGAGAGTCTGGTTAAGAGAATCAAAGTCGACATTCTAACTATATGCCTAAACTCGCCAAACATTGCTGGAAATATAGCTGATTGGATCAGTTCATTTTAAGTTTGTATAGGCATTGAAGTTTCTGTTTTTATAGTATAGCAGTTCAAGTTGTTGTTTTCTGTTTTGAATTCTCAAAAATCTGAGAATCTTTTTTTTTTTTTTGTCAATGAAAAATTTTATTCATTCAACCATATGAAAAATTTTTGTACATCATGATTCTCATAACATGAGAAAACCTATATATTTGACAGATATACTAAAAAAACATCACACACACTCCAAAAAACTATTTACAGTGATAAAACCCATTCTCTATCTTCCGGAGCAGTATTGTCATTGAGAATTAGTATCAAAATATCAACTTTGATCTCTTTAACTAGTTGATCAGCCCCTTTGGATTTCTGAATAAAAATTCTGGAGTTTCTTTCATTCCAAATCTTGTATAATGAAGCATTAAAGGCCATCCTCTTAATCCTTTGCTTAAAATGTAGGATCGCTGCAATGGCACTCAAACACTAGAAGGGGGGTTGAATAGTGTTTATGAAATCTAATGCGAAAACTTTAAATTTCAATAAAATAATATCATAAAGAGTAAGAAAGATCAAACCAATGTGTAGACAATCACAGAAAATTGCATACGCAAACACAAGGATTTATACTGGTTCGGTCCTCCAGACCTACATCCAGTCCCCAAGCCTCGCTTGAGATTTCTCCACTATTTCCACTTGCAAAACCGCAAGCACTTGCAACCCGCAAGCAAACCGTACAACCTTGACAATCTTCAATTGCCAATACCACAACAATCTCTTCTTTCAAGAGATTATCAAACTGAAACAAAATGGTACAACTCTTTCTCTTCCTATAAGCCTTGATGTGTAGATGTGAGTGACTTACAATAGGCTATAGGGATGGTTTTTGTTCTAGAGTAATGGAACTTTTATCAAGAACAAAACTGAAATTTTCATGCAGTTTTTCTCTTCAAAATGATCTTTAGAAGTCAAGAAAAACTCAAGTTTATATAAAGGAATTCAGATATGAAATTTCAGAACTTAACACCTATTTATAGGTATAATTTTCGTTCAAAAACATTCAAAAATAACTGCCAAAAACGTTCACAAAACGTTCATATTCATTTGAAAAATATAGCTGTTAGAATGGCTGTCTGGTCGACCAGATTGAGGCCTGGTCGACCAGAAATGCTTTCTGGAAAATTTCTGTCCAAACATCCAAATAGGAAGACATAAGCTTGCAATGAAAATTAAGTTTTCTATGGGAGTCATATTGAATGTATTATGTTGTTTAAGAAGAAATATTTCTCTATTTATAACCATGGAAGTAGTTATTAGAGACTAACCATCAAGTAGTTATTTAAGAATTGGTTAGAAGAACTAAAATATGAGTTCAAAAATTTATGAAACATTTCTCTTATGTTAACCAAGATAAATAACAAGAATATTTGCTAAAAATAAAATTCATTAAGCAAAAGCAAACATACTTGTTCATTAATAACTAGCAAAAGCAAACATATCAAACATATTATTAATAAGAGTTTTAGAGTTCATACCGACCGTTCCAATTCCTACCACTTGACCCTTGTTGTTGTCACCGAAGGTAACAGTTCCTCCATCTTTAAATTGTATGGAAGAAAATAAGTCCTTGTTCCCGGTCATGTGCTTGGAACAGCCACTATCTAAAATCCATGTTTCCCTTTTATTAGGTACCTGCAAAATAAAAGAAATATGTTTTGGTACCCTTTAACTTTTGGGTCCATGAGATTAGCATTTAGGAAACCAAACCCAATAAGAATTTGGTTTACCTACATTGTATGAAAGATAGTTTTTAGAATCACAAATATCCTTTTTGTAATTTGATAAGTATATCTTTCTATCACTTAAACATGCATTTTTAGGAACCCAAATGTAGTTGGATTTTAAAATATTCTTACATGCAACTTTCTTCATATGCATTTTTCTATCATTATGTGAAAATACCTTAGAACTAGCATGCATAGATGTATCACTATGTGCATGATAATTACTTTTCACAAATTTAGAATATAAATAAGCATAATTTTTCTTTTGCATAGAAGAGTATGTTTTCTCATTACTGGAGTTAGAAACATATCCTAATCCTTGTTTACTCTTAGCAGGTAATTGATAAGAAAGTAGATTATCTAGATTCTCTTTTCCTTTGTTAAATTTACCTACATTCATTAATATAGTTTCATATTTGGTTTTAAGACTTTTAACATTATCATCCAAATTTGAAATACGAACTTTAAAGAAATCACATTCTTTTTTAAGAAGTTGATTGTGACTAGATAACTTGTAATTTTCAGAAAATAACTCTTTATTCTTCTCTTTAAGATCTTCTATTTGTGAAGCATAAGGAGAGACTAAAGTGTTATTCAAATTTTCATTTTCATTTTTTAATATTTTAAAAGAAGAATTTAGTTGCTTGTATTTCAAAAATAATTCGTTAAATGCGTCAAGTAACTCATCATGATTACTTACTTGATCATCATCAGATTCATTTGCCATAAAGCACATATTCGCTTGATGATCTTCTTTTTCCTCTTCTTCATCTGAAGATGACTGGTCACTATCATCCCATGTTATCGACAAAGCCTTCTTCTTTTTGTTCTTCACTTGTTCATTCTTGTTCTTTGTGAACCCGTTGAAATTGTTAGAAGACTTCGACTTTAACTTTTGTTGTAGGGGACAATCTTTCTTGTAGTGTCCTGGCTTATTACAACCAAAACAAGTGACTTTGTTAGTATCTTTGAATTTACTAGAAGAGAACTTACCTTTCTTCAAGAATTTTCTGAATTTGCGTGTGATTATTTCAAACTCTTCTTCGTCATCGGAATCCTCATCATCAGTAGATGCTTGGAAAGCAAGAACCTTCTTGTTCTTATCTTCATTATCCTTTTTCCGATCTTCAAGTTGCACCTCGTATGCCATCAAATTCCCTATCAAATTTTCTACTGTCAATGTGGAGAGGTCGTTGGCTTCCTCTATTGCGGTAGTCTTCTTTTCCCAATCCGAAGTAAGAGCCCGGAGGATTTTCCTAACCATCTCCACTTGTGTATAGTCCTTTCCTAACGCAATTAGGGAGTTGATGATGTCGGTGAACCTTGTGAACATTTCACCAATTGTCTCGTTGTCTTTCATCTTGAACATTTCAAACCTGTGCACTAAAACAGAAATTTTTGAGTCTTTAACCTTAGAAGTTCCTTCGTGGGTTACCTCAAGTGTGTGCCAGATTTGATGTGCAGTGTTGGAAGTAGACACGCGGTTGAATTCATTCTTATCCATTGCGCAAAACAATGCATTCATTGCCTTGGCGTCAAGATTCGCATTTGTCCTTTCCACCAATGTCCATTCAGAATATGGAGTAGTAGGCTTGTTGTAATCAGACTCCACTATGTTCCAGAGATCGAATCCTATCGATTGAAGGTAGATCTTCATCCTACACTTCCAGTAGTTGTAGTTGGAACCATCGAAAAGTGGTGGTCTTTGAGTAGAATGTCCTTCCTTGAACTGTGATGTAGATGATGTAGCCATTGTTATCCTTGATCAACCTGCTCTGATACCAATTGAAGGATCGCTGCAATGGCACTCAAACACTAGAAGGGGGGGTTGAATAGTGTTTATGAAATCTAATGCGGAAACTTTAAATTTCAATAAAATAATATCACAAAGAGTAAGAAAGATCAAACCAATGTGTAGACAATCACAGAAAATTGCATACGCAAACACAAGGATTTATACTGGTTCGGTCCTCCAGACCTACATCCAGTCCCCAAGCCTCGCTTGAGATTTCTCCACTATTTCCACTTGCAAAACCGCAAGCACTTGCAACCCGCAAGCAAACCGTACAACCTTGACAATCTTCAATTGCCAATGCCACAACAATCTCTTCTTTCAAGAGATTATCAAATCAAAAACAAGATGGTACAACTTTCTCTTCCTATAAGCCTTGATGTGTAGATGTGAGTGACTTACAATAGGCTATAGGGATGATTTTTGTTCTAGAGTGGTGGAACTTTTATCAAGAACAGAACTGAAATTTTCATGCAGTTTTTCTCTTCAAAATGATCTTAAGAAGTCAAGAAAAACTCAAGTTTATAGAAAGGAATTCTAATATCAATTTTCAGAACTTAACACCTATTTATAGGTATAATTTTCGTTCAAAAACATTCAAAAATAACTGCCAAAAACGTTCACAAAACGTTCATATTCATTTGAAAAATATAGCTGTTGGAAGCACTGTCTGGTCGACCATATTGAGGCCTGGTCGACCAGACAGAGAATCTGGAAAATTTCTGTCCAAATCTGGAGCCTCTGGTCGACCAGGTACATATCTGGTCGACCAGACAGAGATTTTTCAGACTCTCTGTTTCTGGTTGTTATATCTGGTTAGTATTTTGACTGTAACTTTCTCATCCGATATCGGAATGAGGTGATTTAAGATTTGTTGGAAAGCTCTTGAAGAGACCTACAACTTTGGTCATTTGAGTTTTTCCAGATTCTAATTTCTAAGGGGTGTAAATGAAATATTTTAAGACTCACTCAATATCTATAAACTCTAATGGCTAACATAGGGGATTTCTATTGTTAACCAACACACTAAGCATGTGTTAGTGTGTTCTAACACTATGTGTGTGCATGTGTGTGAGTGATCAAGGCTTGTACAAATTTCTAAGCAAAGAAAATATAAAATTACATTTTGACAATAAAGTATATCTTCTTCTTTGCTTCATTTTGCCTTGAACTCATCTATGCCTTGAGTATCTCTTTGAATATAATTGTCGATATAACTCTGATACTACAAAATAAATGTTAGCACATAATACACACAACATATAATATTTGTTATCATCAAAACAAACTAATCTTGGGGTCAAGATTCCTAACATAAAACTCTTGCCTCTCAAACAGGTAGTGAACCATTCCAATATACAATTCCAATTGCAAGAACGTCATCTGAAGTTGAGCCATGACATGATCTTATTCCAGACATTCATAGAGTATTCACATTCAAAGAAGAGATGGTTGCGGCTCTCTATTGCATCACCATTGCATAGATAACAAGAATTTGCATTCAGTATCCCCATCATAGACAACCTGTCTTGTGTTAACAACCTGTTTTGAATAGCAAGCCAACTTATGATAGAGTGTTTAGGGTAATTTAAACTTTCCCAAATAGTATTATACCATGGAACTTTGAGGGAAGTTGGAGATAGAACTGTATACAAAGCTGATGGTTTAACTTTAGAATTCTTGTAGCAAGATCCAATGATAAGCTTCAGGTTATCAACCCCTCCAGTTAAAGCTAAAGCCTTATCTCTGATTTTCAGCATTTGTTTCCAAAGCCATGAATCATTTGTTTTAGCATTGACAGTCCAGATATCACTGTGTTTTAGATAAGTACCATGGATCCACTTAATCCATAGGAGCTCTTTATTCACATGAATATACCAGATATTCTTCAAAGCAGCAGCAAAATTCCAGAGTATAGCAGAGAATATGTCTAATCCACCAAATTTTTTCCCCTGGCAGATTTTCTCCCATGCTACCAGAGAAAACTTTTGCTTATGATCAGTTCTTCCCCACAAAAAATTCCTATTCATTTCATCAATTCTCTGAAGAACTTTCATGGGCAGAATGTAGCCAGATGTCCAGTAAATTTGGACACCTAAAATCACACTTTTTATAACTTGTATTCTGCCTGCATAGGATATGCTCCTGAAAGACCATTTTTGAAATTGATTGCTAATCCTGTTGAGCAGAGGATTACAGTCCATATAGGAAAGCCTTTTACATATGAGAGGGACTCCAAGATATTTAATAGGGAGAGTGCTTTCAGTGTAACCCAACAAGTCATTTATAGAAGCCTTAATCCTTTCATTCACACCCCCAAAGAAGATATGACATTTATTAGGATTAGCCTCAAGTCCAGAAGTTGCACTGAAATTTTGTAAACACTGCTGAAGCTTTTTAACTGATACCAGATCTCCCTTTCTAAGGAGTAATAGATCATCAGCAAAAATAAGATGAGTTATCTTGAGCCTTTTGCATTTCGGATGGAATTTGAACTGTTTGTCATTGCTCAATAAATCCAAACTTCTAGAGAGATAATCCATGCCCAAGATAAAGAGATATGGGGATAAAGGGTCTCCCTGTCTCAGTCCCCTTTTGCCTTTGAAATATCCATGGAGTGATCCATTTAAAGAAATGGAATAAGAAGGGGAAGAAATACATGTCATAATCCAGTCTACCATCTTATTTGGGAAGCCCAAACCAATCAGCAAATCTCTCATAAAATTCCAATTGATGGTGTCAAATGCTTTTTTGATATCAATACTAAGCATTACTCTAGGGGAGATACATTTCCTGTTGTAATTCTTAATCAATTCATGTGCAAGCAGTATACTATTAGTGATTTGTCTTCCTTCCACAAATGCACTTTGAGCTCCATTGACAAGAACCCCCATAACTGGTTTTATTCTATTCACCAAAATTTTTGAAATGATTTTATAGAGGACATTGCAGCAAGATATAGGCCTAAATTCAGATGGGGAAGTAGGACAGGTAACTTTTGGAATGAGAGAAATGGCAGTAGAATTAACCATACCTAACAGTTTCCCATTTTTGAAGAATTCCCCTATAGCTTGAATAACTTCATCTCCAATAATGCTCCAGGCAGACTTGTAAAACTCAATATTGTAGCCATCTGGCCCAGGGGCCTTGTTTTCTGACATGGAGAATATGACATCCTTTATTTCATAATGTCAATATTAGGAGGAGAAGTATCAATAGATGTTCCCATGAGACCTTTGAAGTGAGAGATTAACTCATTAGCTATTCCATCACCATCAGTGATCCTCTGCCCCCAAATTATCATATAAGAGCATAATCCTGTTATGGTGCCTGTCATCCTTTATCCAAGAATGGAATAGATTTGTACATCTGTCTCCATGAACACTCCAGGAAATTCTAGCCTTTTGTTGAAGAAAGGAAAGCTCACAATCTTTTAATCTGTTAAGATTGGATATACACTCTTTTTCTTGTTTTATTAACATAGGACATAGAGGACTTGTTTGAAGGTTTTTTTGAATCTCTTCCAGAGCATATTTTGCATTAAGAACTTGCTCACAAATATTGTAGAAGTGTTTTTTATTAATATCCTTTAGAGCAATCTTCAGCTTCTTTAATTTAGAGCAAACAGAAAACATAGTGTAGCCATTTACTCTAGATTGCCAGGTGGATGCAACTGTGGGGAGAAAACTGATATGTTTTGCCCACATTTTGAAAAATTTGAATGGCCTCTTTCCTTGCAAAACTTCCTCATTTATTGTAATAACACCAGGAGAATGATCAGAAAGGTTAGGAATAAGAAATTCAACTTGACTGGCATTGAGGTTTTGAATCCACTTATCATTTACCAAGACTCTGTTCAATCTACTCCAGATCCTGAATTCTGAGTCTTGTTTGTTGTTCCAGGTATAGAAACACCCCAAAGATTTATCTACTCCAGATCCTGAATTCTGAGTCTTGTTTGTTGTTCCAGGTATAGAAACACCCCAAAGATTTCAAGTGTGAGAGCTGACAGTCAAAAATAAATTTGTTTGTTGTTCCAGGTATAGAAACACCCCAAAGATTTCAAGTGTGAGAGCTGACAGTCAAAAATAAATTATCTGAAATCTGTTGTATCTGAATCTGAGAGAAAATTCCCTCCAATTTTCTCCTCATTGTTAATAATTTTGTTGAAATCTCCACAAATGAGCCAAGGAATATCCCCTATAGACTGATGAACAGATCTTAATTCAGCCCATAAATCCATCTCCACAAATGAGCCAAGGAATATCCCCTATAGACTGATGAACAGATCTTAATTCAGCCCATAAATCCTTTCTTGCTTCCAAATTATTAAACAGATCTTAATTCAGCCCATAAATCCTTTCTTGCTTCCAAATTATTAAAACCATATATTGAGGAAACTACACAATCCAAATTCCCATCAACAGATTTAACAGTACAGGAGATATTTTGATCAGAGCAGCAAATAACTTGCATATCCAGAATTTTTGGATTCCAAAGAATCATAACTCTTGCTTTCCCTGGGTTTCTCACATTTGAAGTCCATTTCCAGCCATTTGCAATTTTCTTGGCAATTTTTTTGTAAATTTGCATCTTTTATTTTTGTTTCCAACAATGCTATAAAAGAGATATGATAATTCCATAAATGATTCTTGACCATTTGTTGCTTAGAGGACTTATTAAGTCCCCTTACATTCCAAAAAGCCAAATTCATTTAGCAAAAACCCCCTCTCCCCCTATCTACTTCAGAGGGATCCAAATCCAAGAACTCCAAATGAGAGAAAGCATTAGTAGGAGTAGATTTCTTCTTATTGTTACATTGTACTAGAGTCCAAGGCTTATTTGGTACCTGCTGTACATGCACACCATGCACGGGAATATTCACTTTGAAGCCTAATTGACTACTACTAGCTTGCACTGTCTTATCATCAAGTTGCTTTTCCTTTCCTTTATCAGATTGTTGAAGTATACCAGGCTCCATGGTTTGTTGAAGATTCACCCACACCTCTAACCTTTGTAGATATGAACCTGACAAAGGACTAGATAATTTCTTTCCAGCATCTAAAGAATGCACATGATTACCAGCATCCTGTACATTATGTCCAGCTGACCTTTGTATATTTGAAATAGCCCCTGACTTTGACAGGTCATTTACAGCATCCAAAACATGCACAGGATTAACTTGTTCACGCCCAGCCGAAACCTGCGCATTATGTATACCTAAAACATTTGTTTTTGGAATCCATTTTTGTACCCATGGGAATTTTTTGCAAAACTTGGTTTCATGCCCCACCAATTTACACTGAGTGCACCATTTAGGTTTCAACTCATATATCACTTTTTGATTGAATTTCTTTCCATCAGGGCCTTGTAAGTTAATAAAATCAGGTAGATCTGCAGGCATAGTTACTTCCACAAGTATCAGGGCCTTGTAAGTTAATAAAATCAGGTAGATCTGCAGGCATAGTTACTTCCACAAGTACCCTTGCATAAGCTAATCTTTGCTTATTTGAAATCAGGTAGATCTGCAGGCATAGTTACTTCCACAAGTACCCTTGCATAAGCTAATCTTTGCTTATTTGTCGTTAGTTTGTCAGTGGTAACAGGACGACCAATGACACTAACTATCTTACTGATACTTTTAGCATTCCATAGATTTAGCTTAAGTGCTGGTAATTAAACCCAAACAGGGTAGATGCACTCATTTATTTTCTCATAATCTTCTCCAATTGTCCAAGGCTTCAATGAGAGAGGACGAGATCCAAAGAACTATGGTCCATTTTCTAAAATCACATTCATTTCTTCCTTATTTTTAAATTTAAACAAGAAGATCCCAGGTTTAAGAAAACAGATTTCAGGAATAGCCAATTTAGACCATAATTTCTTGACATAGATCTCCATAGCCTTAAATTTGGCATTTAATCCAAGAACTTGTCCAACTAATGAGAACTGCCACATAGAAACCCCTTCATTCCATTCTGCATCATTAAATGTAACAGTGTCTTTATTTTCTGGAGGCAAATAATCCAAAACTAAGCCACTTCCAGTTTTTCAATTGTCAGCAAAACAATTGATCCAGCTTTTTTGATTTCTTGGATAGGCTCATTTGAAATATTTGAAGACTTCAACGGAGGAAAATCAACATTCTCATTGAACTGATTTACTAAATTCACAGAGCAAGAATCTTTAGAATTTACCACCACTGGTTTCAATGGAATAGAAATTTCACCAATGATCCCAGGATTTAGCTCCGGATTTATGACCGGATTAGAATTTTCAGCAGGTCTGGAATCAGATTTTGAAAGAAAGACGGGGACAGATTCAAGAACATCTTTAGGAGTCTTAGATCTAATTTTTCTTACCGAATCTTGAGATGATTCTATCTCCACTTCATCTGCCCAAGAAACTTCAGAGATCGAAATCGAACTCAATCCTCCATTCCTCAAAGAATCAAGCTGAGGCTGAATAGGATTTGCTGAGCTTAAAATATCAGTCAATAGCTTCTTCTTCTTTTCCCCTTTTGGGCCTGTGGATCCCATTAATTCTTCATCATCTTCAAAGAAATTAGTTTCAGCTTGATCTGCAGAAGATGACGAAATCAGATTTGAAGATCTTAATCCAAATTCCAGAATTTTTTCCCCTTTTTTCCCTTTTTTCTCACCATTTTCAAGGCGAGAGGCAAGTTAGCAGGGAGATTTTCGCCTGCTAACATGCACTAGAGAACCTCCAGAAAGTTTATTACAACTTAAAAATCTGAGAATCTAGATGCATGTAAATGTTCACATTTGGGAAATGAATAGAAGATTTTCATTGACCAAAAAAACTATCCAATTTAGGAATAATAATTTAAAAGCATATGATAGATTAAAAATTAACATTACTGTATAAATTCAAGGAAATGCATATAATTTTAATAATAACATCCATTGATAGAAGAAAAATTAATAAAAGACTATAATATAATAGGTTAGCATTAACTGATTATAATGTATAAACATTTATATCTAATGTTGATAATATTTATAGGGTAAAAATACAATGAGATATGTATGGAAAAACTATCAGAAAGTTCAGAGATATCATATAAAAGAACTAAGTTGTTTTCACTTCAAATGGAGAAGTGAAGAAAATAAATTCAAAATTCAGAAACATTTATGAATCACCTGAATTGACATCGATAAAAGGAAAATCTGACAAAGAAGCACTGACCGAGTTCCCCTTGAAGAACATATTAAACAATTTTGTCCTAATTAAAAAAAGCATTCTTTATGAAAGATACAAAAAAATTAGTAAGTATTTATAAACTTTCATACTTTATTCTTAAAATACTAAAGGAATCATAAACTTAATATAAAATTATATATTAATAATCTTGCGGTAGAAACTAAAGTGAAGTCATTAATGAGCTATATTACGAGATATAATAAGCTAGATAAGATGAGGAAATCACTATAATTGATAACAAGTATGCACATGATACTTAGTTACCATAGCGTAAGTAAAAAATAGTTAAACTTGATATTTTTCTTTTTCTATATAGTGTCACGACTCTGCAAGTAACATTATTTGGGGATATGACTACCAACGAATGATCAATTTTTAGGGACACGATCAAAGATAAGCATATAATAGTACTGTCAGGTTTTAAGATCTTTAAATATGAATGTAACATATTTTACAATTAAAGTTCTTATTAAAGACCGCTAAACATAAAATTCACATTATATCTGTCTCAAATTTGTAGGAAAGATATATATGTTATCATAAATTGTGTTAATAATATATATCAATCCAAAGATACAACTTATTGAATATATAAGGTAATGATAATTAAACCAAGCAAACTTCCATATAACACGATAAAGAAAAAATATTACACTTCAAAGCTAATATGTAGGGTTTATTCAGAACAAGCTGTTAAAACAAAAGCATCTCTATCAAGGCTCTTTATAAATACAACACAAATTTAATTTATTGAATATTTTATAGAATAGCTTAATTTTTGAGGAAAAATCATGAATCTTTAGAAGGGATTTTCATGAACTCTTTTAATATTTTTATATGGTTATGTGGATTCTTTTATCATATAAAAGTGTACTAGAGTTAGTATTAATCTTTATTTTATGATTTTTTCTGAAGTCTATCAATGATTAATTAGCAACAAAATTTATATTCTTTTTAGTTTCATTGTAGCCCACTTTTAATTAACCATCTTGGATTATTGGCTTTAATTATTCATCATTCTTTTATGATGCTATTTTTTCAAGTGTTTTTTACTTTTACAACATTATACCTTCTCAAGTCAAGCTTGGTTTCATGTCGATCTAAATAACATGCAAATTCAAATTAGTTTTAGATTATATTTATTTCTTATCAATTCAATTATTAACGTGAAAATTTTAAATTTAGTGTAGCCCATTCAAACAAATATTAAAGAAAATAAATAATCACAATACTAAAGTTTAAAGACATAAGTGAGCAAAACAAGTAAAGTGGAACTAAGAAACAAATTTTAGTAAGGAAATAAATCAAAAATACTTAATCATAGTATTTAATCACGTGCATTGCACGTGCATAAAACCTAGTAATTAAAAAACGTTAAACTTTGGATGATTTTTGGAAAACTCCTAATAGCTTTGAAAATATAGAAAATCCCCCTTAAATTTAGATCTTATAAAAAAAAGAACCTTTAACTTTGATATTTTATAAAAAAAACCCAATAATTAATTGAGATCTTCTGACAAAATCTCAAAGGGATACTGTTCTAACAAAAGCTTAAAGTTAAAGGTTTTTTAATTATAATCCCTATAGTTAAAGAGGGTTTCTGATATTTTTGAAGTCGTGAGGGATTATCTGGTAATATTCTAAAGATAGGAGGGTTGTTTAATATTGAAAACAATAATATAATATTGTAAAACTATAGTTTCCGTTGGGATTACATAACGATGGTTCAAACAAAGAATCTCTTTGGATTAAATGGATCCCTGAAAACTATCTCAACATGGAGATATCTGGCAGGTCGAAGCTAGATCAGGAGACTCATGGATGTGGAAGCAATTATTAAGAATAAGAAACAAGGTGATGACTGAATTAGGAGGAGCTGAAAATGTCAAGAACCTTATCATGTCAAGTTGCAAGAATTCAAAGCCAAAACTGTCAACATTATACAAAAAATTGTCCCCAGCTGCTAACTCAGTTCCATGGCATAAAACTGTGTGGGGAGGTCTCAATGTGCCCAAACATGCTTTCATCAGCTGGCTGGCGATTCAAAACAGGCTTCTCATGCAAGATAGACTCCTGAGGAGAGGAATAATCAGTGCTAACCTGTGTTGTCTGTGCACGGGGGCAAATACTGAGTCGAGAGACCACTTGTTCTTTGAATGCACCTGCTCCTCCTACATATGGAACTCAATCATGGATTGGATGAATTTCAAAAAGAAATCTTGTAGCTGGAGACATATGGAGCTGGTTTTCAAGTATGAGAGGGAAAGCTCTACAGGTCAAGCTTAAAATATTAGTTTTGATAGCTTCAATTTACTGCATATGGAGAGAGAGGAATGCAAGAATGTTTGCGCAGAAGTTTAGTAGTGCGGATCACTTGATCAATGTCATAAAGTTTGAAGCCTCTACAATCATCTTCAACAACCCCCCCCCTCCCCCCCCCCCCCCCCCCCCCCCTAATTGGGTTTGACAGGTTTTTCTTTTTTTGAGGAGTGTATCTGTTTCAATTTGAGCTCTCAGCAACGAATATGCTGAGTATTCTTGAGATGTACATAATTTCATATATGGTTGATGAATAAAAATTTCCATTTACCAAAAAAAATACATAACGATGGTTAGAAGTACTGGGGTCTTTTGGATTTGGGGTCGGTAGAAATTGGATCCATAGCTAGATAGAATAGATAACTTTCGGCAATGAGTTTTGGTTTTGTAGTGTTGTTTAGATTCTTTGGGCTTTTTGTGTTTTGGGTTTTAGTGGTTAGGTTCATTTTCCCTCAAATTTTAAATAGGTTATTAAGTTAAAATAGGCCACAAGCAAACAGTCTATATATTAGTTTCTTTAGTGGGTTGGGTTGCTCTTTTTTTTAAGCTTTGAAAAAAAAAATATATCATTGTCCCTGGGGTTGCAAGTCGGTTCGCTGCGGTTCAGTTCGGTTTGTTCGGTTCTAACTTCATCAAACTTCTTATCAAACAACAAACCATGTTAAAGAAAAAAATATCAACAAAGTAGAAGATTATGAAGCATTAAACGCTGATATAATGATATTGTTTTCAACCCATAATGATCCAAAAAATGAGTTTAGAGTTTGAGTCTTTAACTCTTTGGGGACGGGTCGGGTAGGGTTTGAGATCAGAATGGGTAGTATTGCACTATATTCGGTCGGCTCGGATCGGTTCGGGTTGAAAAGTTTTCAAACCGACCCGAACCCCGATCGGTTCGGATCGGTTCGGTCGGTTTTTTCGGTTTGGACCGAACCATTCTCAGCCCTAATTGTCCCACATCTTGAACTTATAAATTTAGTTCCAACGAACTTTTTTTTAAAATTAATTTAAAAAAAACCACCATGCTCAAGTGTTAAATTCAAGATTAAATTAATCAAACGTAGAACTCAGACTAATACATATTCACCAACTTCTTAGTCTGATTACCAATTTGTTCCGCATTCCTTCTTCACCTATCTAAACCGGGACCCAAAAGGCCAAAACCCAACAGAACCCTAGCTAATATTATCCCCTTACACGTGCAGCCTCCGTCTAATATATAGAAATTCAATCAAAACTCATCTCCTCCCTTTTCTCTTCAAAATATACTCAATGGAACCCAAAACCCTAGAAACGGCCAACTCCCTCTCAGCCGACCTCCGCTCAATCTCTGAATTCTACAGAACCCAACGCTGTTCCAACTTCATGCAACACCTCCAGGAATCGATCAGGGCCCAAACACTGTTAGATCGCCGGCTAATTCTCGACTGCATCTCCCTATCTCACGACCTCCGCAACGAGCTGCTCGCGATAACGGCCTTCATATACAGCGTCTGAGGCGCTCAAACCCCTACTCACGACTCCACAGAAGAAGAATTTCCCAAGAACTCCCCGGCGTGTGGGACCGGGAGGACTCATCCCGCGCGCGCGAGAGGCTGATCGAACTCGCGGCGTGCGGGGCGTCGCTCGCGTACGAATCTCTTCGTGCTCGCGGGGCGGAGCGACGCCGCGAGGCTTGTCGGCGCCGGCGGATGGACGCTGTCGTATATGTCGGTTGAGAGCGTCTTTTCGCCGATCGGCGGGATACGAGGCCGGGGTAGGGTTCGTTCGTCGAGAGGTCTTGCTTGTTTGGGAGCGTCCCGTTCCGTTGGAGGAGGCAGGCCAGGAATCTGGTGGCGCATAAACTGATTTGTGCGGCGAGGGCGGATTGCAATCCTGCGGAGACGGAGATGGGCGGGAAGACTGGGAGGAGGTTCGCGAGGGGAGTGCGTAAGGCGATTGACAGGTGGGAGAAAACGTTGAGGTGGAGGAGCGAGGAGAGTCCGGAAGAGATCTCCTCCGTCGCGAGGGATGTTGAGAAGTTGAAGGAGATGAAGTCGAAGGTGATCAAGAAGCGTGTTAGTAGACGCGGGGTTATCTCGGAGGCGAGGGAGCAGAGCTTGGCTATGGCTTTGCAAGCGATTGAGATCGCTGATGAAGAAAAGGAGGAGAAAGATTCAAACTAGGGGTTGTTAGGGTCCGTTTGGCTTTGCATAGAAGCATCCGAAGTGAGTATTATAGAAGTAACTTTTGAAACTATGAAATAGAAAGTTGTGGTTTCATAAATTTTTAGGAAGTAATGGAAAAAAAAATACTTCTTCCTCTTCATTCATGTTTTTCCTTTGAATAGCAATAACAAATAGGGGTTTTTGTTTCTGGGCTCATTTGTTTACTCCGCTTTATCTTTAAACCCACCTATTATTATTTGTATCTCTAAACCCAACTCTTTTTTTGTATTTGTCTTTAAACTCAATCTTCAAAATACAATACTTTCAGCACTTGTATTTATACAGAATCAATGTAAAAACTCCAAAATACATCTTTCCCCATATAAACCAGTATCTCTCCTCAAAATCCCCTTTAGCCCTAAATTAAAAAAACGAAAGCCCCTTGCCTCCGTCGCCCGTCTCCAGCCGTCGTGACCCGTCTCCAGCCATCGTCACTGTCGCCGTTGCCGTCGACCTCGCGATCGATCGTTGCCATCGACCTCTTAGTTGCTCCGTCGCCTCATTTCAGTCCCAGATCTCACCGTCGACCTCTTAGTTCGATCCCACCGTTCGACCTCTTGGTGGATTTGTTTAGTAGAGGGAGCTTGATACCTGAGCTTCAAGAGAAATCGACGTGGGTGAAGTTGAAGCAGAGCAGAGGCTGAGGAAAGGGGGGATGATAATGGTGAACTGTGGAGGGAGCTGTGTAGAGTTTGAGGATGGGAAAAGAGATGGGAAGTTGGTAATGGAGGAGACATTAAGAGCGATGAGTGAAGTTTTCGTCGGTGATGGCAGGCTGTGGGTTTTGGACCTTGGGTTGAAGGAGGAGGATAGTTGTGTAGCGTTGACGAGGCGGAGGCCGGATTCCGACGAGTGGAAGGGGAAGATGGTAAAGGGGTTGAGGGGGTTTGTTGATATGTGGAGGGCTTATCAAGGTTAGTTTCTGATTGCATATTTGGTGTTTGATTTAATGCCCGCGAGAAGTTGTTCGCTTCATTTCAATGTCCTTTTTTGCGCATCTTATGTTTTAAAAATTCTGTGAGATGTATTTGAGTTAAAAACCAAAATGGCCATGTTAAAAATTTTATTAGAAGTATATGGCCAAAATTTTTATTAGACCTACATCAACAACATGGGTTAGTGTATTCAACTTACTCATTTGTTGTTCTTTCGTATGTGCTAACACATAGAAACTATATAATTATGAGCCAAGAGTGTTATATTGATATTGTAAACATTTGAACTTGCAGTAGCTTGGATTGCAAGGTGTTCCTGATGGCGTACATGTTTAGCCTCGTTTCCGATCAACCAATTTTAATTGACCAAAAGGATTGTGCAAGACATAGAGCTCGTATCGTTGCTCTATTTCTATCTGAAGGTATATTTTCCATAAGTGTAATGTTCATTGAACCACTTATATTCAATCTATTGCTCTATTATTTTTTGATCTGGTTATATTTTGATTTCAAGAGACAAACGTGATCCTCAAGACTAATTTCCCGGATGCTAGATTCCAAATACGATATCAATAGTTAACCAAGTATAAACATATGTTTGGAAATTGATTTGTGAAGTATTTGTATTAATGTATGTTTGTTAGTATGAACATATGTTTGTCATTATGAAACATATGTTTGTATGAACGTTGTATATAGTTTGTCAACTATATTCTTCGGTTATATTACTGTTGTTATGTGGCTTCTATGGTAGATTTGATGATAGATAGATAGATTTGATAATAGATACATTCTATGACGTTAGCTTGTAAGTATAGCACGTTATCATGCAAGTATAGCACGTACTATACTTATAGGTTAACGTGCTATACTTACTGAATAACGTGCTATACTTACAGGTTAACGTGCTATACTTACATGATAACGTGTTATACTTACAGATTAACATGTTATACTTACTAAAAAACGTGCTATACTTACAAAATAACGTGTCATACTTACATGTTAACGTGCTATACTTACTGAATAATATGCTATACTTACAGGTTAACGTTCTATACTTTCATGATAATGTGCTATATTTACAGGTTAACGTGTTATACTTACTGAATAACGTGTTATACTTACAGGATAACATGTTATACTTACATGATAACGTGCTATATTTATAGGTTAACGTACTATACTTACATTATAACGTGATATACTTACAGGTTAACGTGCTATACTTACTGAATAATATGCTATACTTACTGAATAACGTGCTATACTTACAAGATAATATGCTATACTTACATGATAACGTGCTATACTTCCTGAATAATGTGTTATACTTACAGGTTAACATGCTATACTTACATGTTAACGTGCTATACTTACAGGTTAATGTGCTATACTTATTGTATAACATGTTATACTTACTGTTATTGTGCTATACTTACTGTATAACGTGCTATACTTGCATGATAACGTGCTATACTTACATGATAACGCATTATACTTCCTGAATAATGTGCTATACTTACAGGTTAACGTGCTATACTTCCTGATAGCGTGCTATACTTATAGGATAACATGCTATACTTCCTGAATAACGTGCTATACTTATAGGATAACGTACTATACTTACATGATAATGTGCTATGCTTACTGAATAATGTGTTATACTTACATGTTAACGTGTTATACTTACTAACTAACGTGCTATACTTACAAGTTAACGTGCTATACTTACTGAATAACATGTTATACTTATAGGTTAACGTGCTATACTTAGATGATAACGTGTTATACTTACAGGTTAACGTGCTATACTTACTGAATAACGTGCTATACTTACTGAATAACGTGCTATACTTATAAAATAACGTGTTATACTTACAGGTTAACGTGTTATACTTACTGAATAACGTGTTATACTTACAGATTAACGTACTATACTTACATGATAATGTGCTATACTTACAGGTTAACGTGTTATACTTACTGAATAACATGTTATACTTACAGGATAACGTGCTATACTTATATGATAACGTGTTATACTTATAGGTTAACTGCTGTACTTACTGAATAATGTGCTATACTTACTGAATAATATGCTATACTTATAAGATAACGTGCTATACTTACAGGATAACGTGATATACTTCTTGAATAACGTGTTATACTTACAGGTTAACGTGCTATACTTTGTGAATAATGTGCTATACCTATAAGATAATGTGATATACTTACATGATAACGTGCTATGCTTACTGAATAACGTGTTATACTTACATGTTAACGTGCTATACTTACTGAATAATGTGTTATACTTACAGTATAATATGCTATACTTACAGGTTAACGTACTATACTTACTGGTTAACGTGCTATATTTACTGGTTAACGTGCTATACTTAATGTATAATGTGCTATACTTACTGTTATTGTGCTATACTTACAAGATAACATGCTATACTTACTTTATAACGTGTTATACTTGTATGATAACGTGCTATACTTACAAGTTAACGTCACAGAATTTATCTATCATCAAATCTATTTATCTATCATCAAATCTACCATAGAAGCCACATAACAACAGTAATATAACCGAAGAATGTAATTGACAAACTATATACAATGTTCATATAAACATATGTTTCATAATGACAAACAAACTATATACAACTTGCATGACAAACTATATTCCAACAGCATTCCCATAGGTTTCATAATGACAAACATACATTAATACAAATACTTTACAAATCAATTTCAAAACATATGTTTACACTTGCTTTCTGTTGACGATCAGAACAAGATCTATGTTGGGTGATTGAGTCACCGCTGGTGGCTGCTGTTGACCTTAGACGGTTGCTCGTCTAACTTTAGATCTCAAGAACCGATGTTCGGATCTAAAAAAAAGTGTCTCACGGTTTGAGTACTAGCTCTCGCGTCTCTCTTACGCGTGCGTCCTCTCCTTGCCTTTTCACAGATGCTTGTGGCTATTTATAGGCCTTTAGCACGTAACTGATGTACTGAAATTATGGGGTCGGGGCATAACCGACTCCTTGGATTTAGCCCACGTTGGATGATTGGGTCTTCAAGACCGTTACAGTCGAGCTTCAATTGGTGACACAAACTTCGCTGCGTGGCGAGATTCGTCTGATGAGACGAGCCTCGATGTGCAATGAGGTTCGTCTGACAAGGAGAGCTTCGTTATGTAGCGAGCTTTGTCTTTTGATGGCCAAGTCCAGCTGTGTGGCGAGACTCATGAACTTCTTCTGACGAGCTTCGCCTTCACCGACAAGCTTCGTCCTTTGATAATGAGCTTTGTCTTCACTGACGAGCTTCGAACTGAGTTTCGTCTTCAATGATGAGCTTTGCTAGTTGAGACGAGGTTCGTCATTGTGACGACTCTCGTGTTTGTGGCTAGGTTCAACCCTGTTCTGTTTCTTGGCATTTTTTAATGCCTACACGTGTCGAATATGCTGCGAGGCTGATATCGCGTCCGGATTGGAGCCGCTTCGAATATGTCTGGCCGGCGGGATGTCTTCGCTGGGCAGCGACAGATGCGGAAAATGCTATGTGAGAGTCTAGTTTCTCCTACGCAGATTCCGCCAGTGAGGACGTAGCGAAGGAATTGGTCATAATGATATGTCGGGGGGGGCGGGGGGGGGGGGGGGGGGGGGGGGGGGAAGGCGATTTGAGGGGGTGGAGAAGAGTTGGGGGGATTGGAAAGGAGGTTGGCGAAGGAGGTGGAGAGTATGGTGATGGAGAGGTGGGCGAAGAAGTTGGCAAGCTCGAAAGGGAGTTCTGGAGAGGTAATTTCTCAGGCTAGGCTTTCGGTTGCGAGAAATCATGTGAAGTTCAAGTATAGAAGCAGACGGGCATTCTCGATAGCGGCAGAGAGTTTGGCGCTTGCTTTGGAAGGGATAGAGACTGCTGATGGAGAAACGAACGCCAGAAAAGGTTCTGGCAATGGAAACTAGGCCTAGGTGCAGATGGGATTTGTTCGAGAGTTTTGATCATTGATATGATGGATACTTATCTTCACTAAGATTATTCTACTAGTACTTGATTCTTTTGAATCACATACAAGTTTTCTTTCGCTTTAGTGGTCGGAGCTTCTGGTTGTTTCAACTACATTCAGATTGCAAAACATATTTGATTGAGTATCGTTGGGACGCTGCTTGTTGCAAAAGAAAATTACGCTATAATACCCTGAAACAGGGAAGTTTCCGTTGCGTTCAGATCCTATCGGACATATTCCTGTCGAGTTATGACACTGTGGCAGCAAAGGCCAGCCTCGACGCTGGAGAACCAGACAGATAAGCATGGATGAGGCCTTGCGGAACCTTTCTCAAAGGGAAACAGGATAGCAGCATTTTCCGTTCAAAGTTGGTGTAGCTTGATGTTTCTCTTCACAAGTTATTTGAGCTTATTTCTGGTTCTCATGAGACATTATTTGACCATTTGATCGATGGAATCAGTTTTTGCGAGAGATATATGAACCCTTTTTATTTGCGAAGACAGCAAAGGAGTAAAAAAAACTCAAACACAGCGTGGATCTTGATTACTGCAATTAAAAAGTAAAACATTATACTGTAACCAGACTAAGAAAATAAGCATTCGCTTCCGAAGGGGAAAATAGGCGTACAGGCCGGATCCCAACTCAATTATACGCATGCACGCCGATAATTTGGTGATCAGTGTGAGCAAAAGTATGACTATACAAATACTGAGAAACAGCAACAGAGTGTAAAGGCACGCACAAGATAAATAACAAGGGTACCAAATTAAATTTTAATGTAAAAAGGTCCAGCCTGACAATTTCTAACCTGAAACAATAATGATTAGAGAAAACCTACATTCTTATAAACTTAACAATGACGAGCATCTATAAACAGGATTTCGCAGTTCCAAGAGCTACAGCGCTCTTATAAGGCAACATTCGAAATCGAACTAGAACTGGAACTGGAACTGGAACCACGGCGGCATTCATTCAGCATGTCGAGATAATACTGGCATTTGCTGATCTCGCTACTATAGTTGTCCATACACTACACCGGGAAAAAAAAAGGGACTGGTCAAAAAAATTGTTATAGAGTTTACACAGTAAACTAGAAAAAAAAAGGTGGGGAAAGCTAATTTGATCATATTGTTTAGTGCCTAGTCCATATTCTGTTCACACCGAAGGAAAAGATTCAAGCATCGAAATCTGGAGCCCTGAAAGTCAGAGCAAACAAACCAGATACACATAAGATACGGGATTTATTCCTTACTAATCACAAATATGAACACAAGTATGGACATGGCTCGGTAAAGAACTCTGCATATATTCAGGTCCATCGCATCATATGGATACTCAGATATCTATATATGTACCTGTATCGTATTAATTTTTACAAGTATCTATGAGATATGTGTATCTATACTCCGGAGAAGCTAGAGTGAGATTTGTACATCTACATATAAGGCAATGGACTTACATTTTGCAAAAGCTTTGAAGATGCAGCGCATGCATCAGGACCGACAGCGCCACTAACAGTAGAGGCAGGTTCTGGTTCTTTAGAAACCAGGGTTTTATTGTGAGTAGTAAGAGGACACATGAGGGCATTAAGAACCCTGTGGCTGAGAGCAATTCCAGTACCAATCCTTACCATGTTAAACAAAAATATAATTATGGTTGCTAACATGGAAATAGAAAATTGCAGGTTGAATGTGGAATTTTCTCTTAATCCTGTTTGCATAACTCCTTACCATGCTAAATTGATCCCCGGGTCGAACGGTGCCCTTTTTCAAGGGGAAAACCATCAAGTCCATAGCCATCTGCGCACCACCAAAAAAAAAAAGAGTTTTAATTAGTAAATTTCTTGAAAAATAAAAGGAAGTAGACTTTTGACTGCTTGATGGGAGAAGTAATCACAAGTATACAACATGGCGTGGCAAAGATGTACTGGCACGACAAACTCCCAAAAGTATGCAATAAACTAAAAAAAGATGCAAATGTTCTCTAAATGTAGTTTGTGAAAGCACTCTATCACTACACCACAACTCTCAAGTAGGGGTGCATTCGGTCTGGATATGGCTCGGATATGATACATTATCATATTCATATCTCATCCCGGATACTGATACGAATATACCTCGGTGAGGAAAATTTATATCCAAATCCAATAAAATTGGATGCAGATACGGATATACATGCAGATATATAAACATGTTCTATTAGATACAAAATGATATGGCAGAAAATATACGTATTGAACTATAATATATATTATATATGATATATATATAGTATATATATATATATATTATAATATATTATACTATATATTACTTTATATATTATGGTTTATGTATCAAAGTTTATTTAATATGTTCTTATATCTGAAAAGGATCATCAAATTACTTTAAATCCATAAATAGATTAAACACTACTTCAACAATATGACTAATGTGTCCAGATATTTTAAATACGGATCCAGATATTTCACTACATAACCATATTTATAACTATATACTAAGGTTGGGTGTGGGCCAGGTCGACTCGCGAACTGACCTGGCCTAGCCTGTTATGGGTCATGACCCGGCCAGACCTGTAGTGGGCCTAACCTGGCCCATGATAATACCCGGGTCACTGGCCGGGCCAGGTCCAGCCCTAAACCCAGGGTCAAAGATGTAGGCTCTCACTAAGACTATCTATGAAAAAGATGGCATTCTCCCTTAATCAGCCTTGTTTTGACAAGCAGGGAGGTAGTTTTTTCTTGTCAAGCAAGCTCTAGAAGCTACTATTTGTCAACCCACACTGACCCGGCCCACTCCCGGCCAGCCCGATTTATAATATATTTTTTTTATTACTCTAGTTGTTCCTTTAGCATTTTGAGTCTGCAGCTAGTTGCTAACAAAACCAAAAGACCATAGGACTTTAACTCGTGAGCCTTTTGGCCTATTGAAAAACAAAGCAACAATATTTAAGCTCGTTGCTGTCTAATTGGAAAGATTAAAAAATTTAATACAAGTTTAAAAATAGTTTAATACAAGTTTAAATTATTAAAAAATAAATTAGAAATAATTTATAATTATAAGTACAAGTTTTATATAATTAGAAAGTTAAAAGAATAGGAAAAAAGTTGGAAGATAAATCCATTAGCCAACCCACGAGCTGTGTGCCAAGTCAGACCTGGCCCGCACTTAGGTGGGTCGTCGGCCAGGCTGGGTCCATTCCCAAACCCGGGATTAGAAAAATGGGCCCAGCTCACTCTAACCCGTTCGAGCCCGGCCTTGAACCTGGTAGGCCTGGTCACGGGCTTGAACTGGTCCGGCCCGGCCTAATGGATACGGTTACAAATATTTTCTCGGATACGAATACGGTTTAGCACTCATACTCCCAAGTTATGATGATAGCTGAGACTTGAGGGTTATAATTTAATACCCTAACATATCCCCGCTGGTTGAGGGCAAATATTGTCATGGGTCAAAACAAGGGCTCACAGAACAATATTTTTTTAACCGCTTTAGAAATTTGTTGCAGTAAACCTATGTTGCTTTGGTATGATAACAAAAGATCCTGCCACTGGAGCTCAACCCCCGACCAGCTTCTCATATTAAGAAATTGTAGGAAGTTAACTGGAAAATGAGAAGTTGATTGACACGCTATGTTGTCCGAAAGCAGCAAGCCCAGCTCAAACAACCGCGACAGAAGCAAGCAGTTAAGGGAATAAAAAGAGCATGTGAAGGAAGATAATTACTAGAAAATTGTAGAGATCAAATTAGCTAGTATATTTATATTTAAAGGTAAATAATAAAAAACCCTAAAGGAAGAACATAATGAAAATCATGCAAGAGAGAATCTATAAAAAGAAGAAAAACAAAGGGACATTTTCCTCGAGGCATTTTGAACAAGGTTGAGTCGTGGAATTAGAATATGATGATGAGGAACACAGTGATTTATGTAAAGTGAATATGTTAAGGGGGTGTTTGTTTCAAATCCTATAATTTTAGGATATGGATTTCACTATGGGATTTGAAATCCATATGTAATTTGTTATGGGTTGGAATTCCTAAAACTTTGTTTGTTTCAACAATATTTTAGGATTTAGAATACTATAATTTGTAATATTTTTCTTTGTTTTAAACTTTTTTGGAATTTGAAATCCTTAATTTGTCTAACATTTTTGAAATTCACCCCACATCCTACCCAAAAAAGAGGATTTCACAAATCCTTAAATATAATACTTTTTTATTATTTGGGGATTTGATATTCTATAATTTGTTTTGAAACAAACAAGTTTTATTTTTTTTTTATCGGAAAATAGGGGCTAAACCCCGTTCATTAAAAAACCAAAAAATCCAAACAATTGTTTAGTTACAAAAGCTTAGACACGAAATGTGTCCAAAAATGTTGGAATATAGAAAATAAAATTTCTACTAGTAGTGATGTATAACTTTCTTCTTCTAAAGATCCGTGAAGATGAAGAGAGGACCTTGCCGTCATTCACCGTTGACACAGATTTTTAGAAGAACCAAAGCCAGCCATATATGTGCATAGTAGAAATAGAACTTTCTATAGTCAACATAAGAAAGAACAGATATATACACAGCAAAAACTATAAAGTTGATGACCCAAAAAAATCCATTTTTTTATGAAATTCTAAAACCTAAAAAAATCCATTTTTTGATCATAGAATTTGAAATCCCACCCAACTGTCAAAAAAATTTTGAAACAAACATCCCCTAAATAAAAGAAACAGAGAGACAAAGGCCGTATTTATAGAAAGAGTACGATGCTTTTGAGTTTCTTGGGATCCAAGAAGAGCTCCAGTTTGTCAAAGATGATCTACACACAATTTGCGTGAAGCTATTTTTGAATTATTATTTAAAAAATTCCTTAAAAAATAGAATTACAACATGTGATAGTCATGTTTTGTAGTAGGGCACAATTAGATAATAAATATAAAACATGAAAGAATAAAAGTAGCTAATGTTAAGACACTCGACAAAATAAAATTTATATACTAATAGGGTGCAATTTTAGACATGTCACTACATTCCAGTGAGCAACCTAAGCGTATCTTCAAGAAAATATAAAATGATTACTGCATCTCAAAAATATCAAAATAAAACATGTTACATCAACAATTTAGACTTAGATAAACTGTTTCATTGAAAAAAAAAATTAGGAAAAATTACAACCCTATACATAGACGTATTCTGATGTAATTATACAGATAACCTTGTATGATGTAATTCCAAAGATAAACCTATAGCATATGTATCTACATAAATAACCTGCAGTAATAACACGGAAACCCCTAAAAGCTTTTTTCCAACAAGACTTTTATTAGGGTCACCCTTGTAATTACAATAGTAATCTCAAGATTATTCGTGTTGATTCACAAACTTCAATGTCTTACACGAAGAAATTTTCAAAATCGCCTTAACGGAAATTTTTTAAAAGTAAGTAACCTCATTCACTTTTAATTATAAAAATCAACACACTTTGAGTTAATTACAGTACTAATTAGTCGGGGTTGCTAACCCCGACTAATTAATAGCCTAATTAGCAGCCGCAAACCTTCCCCGCTCCTTGACCCGGCTTGTAATTAGGCTACTAATTAGTCAGGGTTGCCAACCCTCTGACTAATTAGTACCACAATTAACTCAAAGTGAATTGATTTCTATAATTAAAAGTGAATGGGATCTATTTCTTAAAAAATATTTGTTGAGGCAATTTGGAAAATTTCTTCAGTCTTACACACCATACCTTTGGGTGAAAAAATCACATAGAAACCAGTGAACCCGCAACACAAGGGAACCCGTAGCATAACACAACACAGTCGAGAATACGACACAAGCAGGAATACCTACAAACTTCTCCCACAAACAAGAAACAGATTTCATAAAGTGGATCTAAATAATTAAAAGCAAATCACTATTCCAACATCATAAACAATAATCATACCGCAGTCAAAACCAATAGAACTGAAATAGAAAGTGAATCAATCTCCAAAGACTATAAAGTTTCAAACTAGAGATTTATTTGGATTTGGATAAATAGTCTGCAGAACCACAACAGTTTCGCAATTCCAACAGAAACATAACAGAACCAATAGCAGTAGTAGTAAATAGCACCAGCTACTGCAAAACCATAGAATCTATCAAATCAAGCAGTCTGAGATTTCATAACATTATGTAGACTGAATTTGGTATGAAAATCTAAAGAACAGTAGCACCCGAACCCCGACGGCACTCATTTAGCATATCCAAGTAGAACTGGCACTTGCTGATGTCGCTCCCATAATGGTTGATGCACTGCATAAAAGAGCAGAAAACAAATTATATAAACTGAAAAATAACATTGCAATTTTTCGTCAACAGAACGAAAGAACTAGCTTACATCTGCAAAGGCTTTGTTGTGGACGCTGCAAGAATCAGCGCCGCTAGCAGTGTTACCCATTGGAGCAGCAGTAGCTTCAGGGGTTTGAGAAGGAACAGTTTCGTGCTGGATAGTTCGAGGTCCCATAACAGCATCAACGGCCCTGTGAGCAACAGCGCTACCAGTACCAAAAGCCATACCTACACAAACCCAAAACTTAATGACCATGTAAAGAATAAAACTTCATTTAGTATGTTAGACTCATCACGTTGTAAGTTGGAGGGTACCTTGGGCAATAGTAGAACCGATTCCACTGAGCATACCACCACCTCCAGACTGAACAGGGGCAGGTGGAGGAGCTTGATGCACTGTAGAAAAAGAAATGAGCAATTTAACAGCAGAAAAAGGCAGAAATGGCAGAAAGAAAACAATAAAAAGAACGGAGAATTATGATGCGTGCAGCACAACTCGCACTACGAATCTACAATGCAAGAATTTAGTGGCATGGCTATAAATGAAACTATTCTAAAGCATAAAAAGGACTTGTTATTTTGATAAGAACAAAGGCATAACAATACTTCATCCACTTCAGCCAGATTTAAGCGAAGATAGACTAGACGACTGGACTAAGTAATGGACTCCAAGCTTGAGGATTTTAGCCTAATGGGACAAAATGTATACATTAAGTATACAAATTATACCTAAAGTAGTACGTTTAGTACACAAATGATACCCCCACAAAGAAGTACAGTGAGAATTTAGCGGCATGGCTGTAAATGAAACTATTCTTAAGCATAAAAAGGACTTGTTATTTTGATAAGAACAAAGGCATAACAATACTTCATCTACTTCAGCCAGATTTAAGCGAAGATAGACTAGACGACTAAGTAATGGACTCCAAGCTTGAGGATTTCAGCCTAATGGGACAAAATGTATAAGCTAAGTATACAAATGTTACCTAAACTATTAGGTTAAGTACACAAATGATACCCCCACAAAGAAGTACAGTGAGAAACTATCAAGTCCAGCTTAAATGCTGCTAAAAGAGATCCAGCTAAATACCTATTGCTCCCCTTGGATTATCACTAAAATATAGTTAAAAAATACTTCACAGAGCTTCATAAGAATACTTACAGTAGATCTTCTTTAGCTGCAAGAGCAGCTCCTACAATTACGTTGCTTTACAAGGCAATAATACCCTAGCAAATTTCCAATAACAATGTTGAGAACACGAACCTCACATTCCCAATAACCTAATTTCTCATCCCCTCTAATTACTTCTATACAACAGCATGATGCCTCAAGGTATTTCCAATGACAACGTTGAGAAGGGTAACCTCATATGTCCATTGAAATTAGGAGGTTGGGTAGCAACATATGGTTTTAAACAACAAACAAATACAAAAAGAATCAATTTGGCTTAGTAGTTAACTTCACAGGAGACCAGATTGCTTTGACTGTCTTTTACTGAAGAATAATTTTCAGTTTAATACCAGTTTGAGATACCTCAAACAACCTGAATGATTACTCTAAATTGGTCTGGATTTAGAACATTTCATAAGAAATGAAAGAAGAAATAATCAGGACTATCAAACAGAACTAGACTTCATCTTCTCTGTAAACAAACAATTCCCATGCATCATATTTCAAATTCCTTCCACCAAACAAAGCACAAAGAATAAGTGACCACGACTACCAAACAGAACTAATTTTCATCTTCTTTGTAAACAAACAAACCCTATGAATCATATTCCAATTTTCTTCCACCTAATACACACTTCCTTTTCTCCAAGTTTCCTGGTTGATTGCCAGCACTACAAATTCAAAGAAGAGAAGGAGCTCGAGAAACTAAAGAAGTGAGCACTATGGAAACTGTTACATGACATTATGGAAACTGTTACATGACCATTGTTACCTTGTTATTTTAGTCAGTTAAGTTCTCATCCTTTTTGGTCGGACAGATGGATGGATGGATGGAGAGGGAGAGAGAAAAAGAAGAGGGGGGGGGGGGGGGAGCATTTTCTTATACTACTAGAGCATAGTTAGTAAAGTCTGAAGTGCTCAGGTTAGCTCAAGGGAAAATAACGTTAGGGTTCCAGATTTTTACGAGTCCAGCAAGCTACTATATTCATAGATAGTAGTAAAAGAAAGACAAAAAAATGTAAATTTCCACAGATGTTGATTATAGTAAAAAGTCTTGACCAGGCAACAATGGAATCCACAATTCCAACAGTTACCAAACATATGCGGATCAAATTACGATCTTCTAATCTAATAAGAACAAGAGATCTTTCTCGATCAATCCATTTGCCCCTCATTCTTCGAGAATCAGAAAGATCCTTTTCGGGTTTGAATTTGTTCATTTGGAATCTAGGCTCTTCTATTTTTTACTTTTTTTTCTTTTATTCTTTATTTCATTTCGATTTTCTTTCCCTCTCTTTTCTTTTTATTCCCTTCCATCATTCCTCAAGTCCCATTGGCTTGTTGATCCTGTAGAATCTGACCCATTTTCTCATCGACATTTTCAATTATGATTATTCCAGACGTTATAAATCAACTTTATAATAACTCTATGTAGTGACTAAAAATTAGAAATTACTTAGCAAGAAACAAACTTTATAAGATACATGCATGGAAATCAACATTAAGATTATCTCTCTCTTCAATCAAAACTGAATGCTAATAAACTTTAGTCCAAGCAAAAAACAAAAAAACATAAGTAATGTCAGAACAACAATCTATACTACTATAAAAAGAGGATTTGGGTGTTAAAACTTTTAATTTTATTTTTCGCCCTCTCAAACTTTGGTTAATTCTAACCATGCCATTACCTATAATTAATCTTTCATTAAATAAATATAACCTCTAATTAATTATGCACCTCCTCTCCTTCCTAAATAATTATAATTATCAATAATAATATAACTATTAATTCTTTAAAAATAATAAAATAAAATAATTTATAAAAATAAGCATACCTACTTATTAGTAGTAACCAATTAAATTATTATAATTATTATTTATAAATTATAATAAAATAATTACAATAAGAGCATAAATAGAATAATATATTACTAAATACTATTAAGAATTATGTTGTAATTCAGTGAGCAATAAAATATAGAATAAATTTTTGAATCGCATAAATAGTGTAATATCACATATATTACGACTTACACTGTTTATTTAGTATTATATTATTAAATAAATTAAATAATCAATTTAAAATTATTCTAAGAGTATTTTCTCAAAGATCATTACATGCTACTGAATAATCTTACTCAGCAATGATTGAAAACTAACATTTTTACAAAAAGGCACTTAATATTAATAATAGTACTATTAATTGTTAACGATAGTATAATAAAAATTTATAAAATATTTATAGTACCAAATCATTTAAGAGATTAATTAAAAAATTAAATTAGATAAATATTTTATAGTATATAGAAAGTATAATTATTTTAATAATATTACTTGAACTTAGAATAATAATATTAAATAAGATGAATTACAGTAAACCCCTATGAACTTTCAGCATTTTGCAATAAATAGACTATATGAACTTTCGAAATTACACTAGACCCCTAATAACTTTTGTAGAAAACTCTCAATATCTTTTGGATAAATTGCACTAAGCCCCTAATAACTTTCAAAATGCCTTTTTATGCTATTTTTTAGTTCTAATGTATAGGAGTTATTTGCAAAATTTAAAAGTTATTAAGGGTATTCTTTGAAAAAGAAAAGTAATTAGGGCTTTAATGTAATTTTCAAAGTTCATATAGGTTGAAAGTTCTTAAGGGTTCAGTGTAGTTTACACTATTAAATAATTATATTGAGAAGTAACTATTGTAACATGTTGCAAGTATTAAAGTGTAACTATCTAGGGAACATCAGGAAAAAGCTAGCAATATTAATGTAGCTTAGTTAATAACTTTCAACTTAGGGGCATATTTAAGAGAACTTATAGAATTGACAATTTTATTTAAGAACAATTTTTTAGATTTGGGAACTTGCCTAAAAAAGGCTAACATTGGGTGATCATTATAAGAAAAACATTCAATTACAATAACTACACAATAATAATTAATTTGTACATTTCTTTTTGAGTAATTTTATTATACAATTTTATTTATTAACACAGTAATACTATTCAATAAAAAATCCAAAACTTGAAACATGTACTTTCACGTGAATTACACTAGTTCTCATAAATAGAGATTTAAAGGAAGAATTATACTAGTTCTCATAAATAGAGATTTAAAGGAAGAAAATTTACCTGGTTGAGGAGGGTTTCTCATAGGAGCAGCTCGTGGAGCAGCACGAGGGGCTGAACGTCCTGTAAAGTTGATTTAAAATCAGTACCAAAAAAAGAAGAAAAACCATAATAAAAAATATGCATTAGCACAAAAAGATCACCCAGTTTTTACAATAGATGTAATATAAAATTTCAAGCAGCATAGAACAGAATTCTGAAACATATTTATATAAAGAAACAACTATTAGAAAAACAAAGATTTAAGAAATAAACCAAGGATTAGAGTAAAAGAGTTCAACCATTCAAACCAGTCAAATGTGAAAAACCTTGGCCAAAAGATCAGTTTCACCTCACTAGGGATGTTATAATCTAACTAAAAAATGACAATAATATATTAAATTTGTTCTGTCATCCACATTAGTACATTAGTACAGCCTCTATTACATGGGTACTTCTAATTTGAAGGTGTACCTATACCCCTTAACACGTACACGTACTTATACCCAAACTCCTAGGCACACTTTGCATATATGCATACATTTATTCGGGCATGTACTCAAAAATCGCTACATGTTTTAATTTACAACGCTTGTCATATATTTTTTGGACATATATTCTACACTTCACATCCACTTCTTCACTGGCGAAGCTAGGGGGCAGGGGTGGCCATAGCCCCCCTTAGGTTTTTACAAACATAGCATATATATATAGGTTGTCTCCACATTAGTCCCCTCAAATTTGATTTAATTGCTTTTCCCTCCTTGAATTGAAAGCAAGAACCAAGTCTGTTGTGATTATGATTACTTTAGTCATATACTTTCAGTTTATAAGTAGACCAGGTTGTTCCAATCTTAGGTAGAAATCAGCTGAATGTGTGATTTTGGTCAGTTTGATGCAAAGCCTTTGGACTCAATGAGATAGTGCAACTTGACTTCTATTTTCATCTTAATAACTTCTTGCAATTTGCTTAACTTCATGTTGAACACCAAAGAGTTGGATAAGTGAATACCTTACCATTCATTGAACATGATGTGTTATATTAGGTTTTCTACAAAAGATCATGGAGGCTAGAAATATTATCTCATAGAAATGAAGGATTATACTAGTCCACAAAAGCATTGGGTATCTGTGCATGACAAGTGAGAACATCGTTAGTATACGTTAAAAAAAATACAAATAGTCCCCCAAATCTTTCATGTTTGAGATTAGTGCCCCAAATCTTCATATTTTGAAATTAGTGCCCCAAATATTTGAAGTTTTTTAAAAGTAGTCTGTATCTTATATTTACTATCCATACAGCTAACCACAGTTGGGTAGTGGTTAATCATGGACAGATGATCATCAAATCAAATCAACTAAAATTAACAATGAAATAATCCACCAAAATCAGGTTTATAATTAGTAGATTCAAGTCTAATATTACATAATCCTCCCCAATTTGTGCTCTAGCAAAGGTTTTCTCCTTTTTGGATTTGAATGCATATGGATATAACTCTTATTGCACCCAAAAAAATAGAAGGTTGTATTCTACCCCGCCCTTGAAAAAAATCCTGGCTTCGCCACTACACTTCTCAAGACTTGTTTGACATAGGTCAAGTTCTAGATTATGATTTGAAGGGTATTTTTATTAGTCTAGATGCTAGTGCTTTTTTAATTTATAATTCACATACTAAAAGAAACATAAAAATGTTATAGGAAATTTAATTCTCATCTTTCATCTCATATAAAATATTAATTCTAATATATAATATGCGTATACAAATATTTATTTAGCCATGTCCACGTTCCCTACCTTTTACAAATTTGCAGTTTCGCATACCTGTACGGGTACCCATATGGGTTTTACATCATTTCTATCAATCAAAACACCTATCATTAAATTTGTTCCTCATACACAATGGTAGAGATATTTACTTCACTTTTACACACAGGCGCTTAGCAATCCTACCTTATGAATATTAAGATATCACATAAGCTATCGCATAATATACATTACAATAAACTTTATAATAAACAATAAGATGTCCAATTACATTAAGGTGTGATATTTTGAATTGTTAAAACAATGAAACTTTTAGAACTGTATTGTAAATAGACAATTAGCTGCTATCATACCCATATATTTGTTAGCAAATAGATAAATCCTGAATAAAGCTGGAAATACGTAAATTTGCATTTGCTTAAACTCTAATTTTGAAATGAACATGCATCATCAAATGTTGCACTTTACCCTAGAATCAGACTACCAGAAGGAAAGTGTCAATGTTCTGGTTAACTAACAAGTGTAATAAGCAACCAACAAGACAGTGAAAATATGTTAAGACTATTGTTAAACTCAACTATTGTTGGGCCATTGGCTTGTACTAAACTCTTCATCGACAGTCAATATATACTCTATTGCCAAGTTAGCTAAACAGAAAGCAAGTAAATGTAATCCACGTCAATCCAAAACCCTTGTGAACACAAACAATTTTATTACCAAAAAAAATCTGAATTCACTCTCAATTGAAGACTTTACTCCCCTTGGACATTTGTTTCCTTGGATAACATGTTGGATACGATGAGCAGATAACAGTTCAAACCTCAAAAATTCTTTATAACTTATGTATACTACATCCAAAATGCTATAAGAATTTATGAGCACAATTACATTTTAGGAGACCATTTTAGAAAAAAGAACACATTTCTGCTTCACAGCAATTTATTTTGTCTCTACTGGATGCTTTATTTTGCAGGCACAGGAGAGGCGAGATTACCATCACCAATTAATACTTCAAACAATAAAATGGCTTCACATTTTGAAATCCTCACTTCTTAGTAATCCAACTCCCTCCACTTATTCATATTCCTCAGTAATCCTAAAACCATTTCAGCAGTTGACAGCTTCCAATTCCCCTCCTTTAGATGAAAAAAAACTATGTTCCCATCTCAATCTTCCCACATTAATAAACACTAGTGTGTACCCTGTGCAAAGCATGGTCCCCCTTTTTTCGTTTCTGCTATAATTCTTTTTAAATACCACAGTTTTTTTGTAACCGCTGCATTAATTTTAAATGCTACAGTATCATGTTTGCACTAAAGTAATAATGCCACAGTAAATTTACTGTAGCATGAACAGTAAATTTTTAGTCCCTCCTATGCGTATAGAGGAGTAGATAAACCTTTCATAAATAGCTAAAACATAATCTTGCCGTGAGTATAAAATAACTATAAAATCTCTTTCAACTATGTAGTAGGTAGAGGATAACGACTCCAGTTAATCTCTTTCAACTACGTTCACTAAAAAAGAGTCATTAGCTTTTAGCTAGATTCTAGAGATCCTAATCGATAATTACTCGCTACTTCTCCAAGGACTTCATCCTCAATGCTCTCTACGTCGTCTTCACCCTAAGCAAAACTCAGCCCAGACTCAATCTCTCCCCGAAAAAAAAAACCTAGGCACCATTTTAAGCTAGGGCAAAAGTCTAAAAATAAAATAAGTTCGCCAAGATCCAATCTTTTTCAAAGAGATGCTGAATTAAAACAACAATCGATTACAAGTAAAGAGAGAAAGCAGACGGTTTTAGTACCTGAGCTACGGCGAGGCATGATGGCGATCGAAGAAACAAGCGAGAGAGAAATCAAAAAGGTGAAAAGAAAACCCTAGATCTGGATAAATGCCGGGTGGGGAGAAGCCATTTATAGAGGCGGGCGAGGCGACGGAACCGCTGGGGGCGAGTTCCCAACTTTGACCTTAGTTTTTTATCAATTTTACAGGAAACTATCCAGAAGCGTCAAATGTGAGTGGAGACACGTGGAGCTATATTACCCGTTTGATTTCGGTTTTACTGACCAACATAGATTGAGACATTTTCTCCACCATATGGGGACGTATATGGTTATGAATAGAAGGGCAAACATGATATAGAGGGCCCCACATTGAAGATTATACAGTTTGGTACTCCTGTATCTATGCTTCACTTTTACTTTTAGGGCGTGTTTGGTTCGCTGTTTTGAACCGAAGAAACACTTTTCTCCTCCTGACACCCGCTCCACATCGACAAAACCCTTTCTAGGGTTTTCGTTTCTCGTCTTTGGTTCGCTTCTCCCCCTCGTCCCTCCAGCCGCGGAAATCCCCTCTACATCGGCATTTTTTCTTCGCCCCATTTCCTTCAAAAACGAGAGGAAATCGCCCCGATCTGTACGATTGTCAGATCTCGGGTAAATGGGCGGAATCACAGGTGAGGGCTAGGGTTACCTCCTCTTTC
>NC_033800.1:143675236-143729423 GCF_001876935.1 Asparagus officinalis | reverse complement strand
TTTCCCTCGCTTTTTCACTCTTCGCGCCTTGGGTTCTCTTCCTGGCTTGCGGGGGTTATCTTCGTGGCTTGCGGGGGTTTTTTGCTGGATTTCGTGGGCTTGCGGGGGTTATCTTCGTGGCTTGCGGGGGTTTTTTGCTGGATTTCGTGGCTTGCTGGATTTTATCAGCGCCTTTATTGGGAAAAATTTGGGGGTTTTGCCGACTTTAATCTTCCTGGAAACTGATTTCAGACCTAAGGTATGATTCTCAACTCAAAAAGAATTTTTAAAAATTTTGTCCAGGGTTGTTGCTGCTGGTTGTTCCTTCAATTGCTGTTGGTTGTGTCCAGGTTTGTGTTGTTGTCTGGTTGTTGTTGTGTTGTTGGTTGTTGTTGTCTCCAGTTTTGTTGCTGGTTGTTCCTTCAGTTGCTGGTTGTGTTGGTTGTGTCCAGGTTTGTTGTGTCTGGTTGTTGTTGTGTCCAGAGTTGTGTTGTTGTGTCGTTGGTTGTTGTTGTGTCCAGGGTTGTTGCTGGTTGTTCCTTCAGTTGCTGTTGGTTGTGTCCAGTTTTGTTGCTGGTTGTTCCTTCAGTTGCTGGTTGTGTTGGTTGTGTCCAGGTTTGTTGTGTCTGGTTGTTGTTGTGTCCAGAGTTGTGTTGTTGTGTCGTTGGTTGTTGTTGTGTCCAGGGTTGTTGCTGGTTGTTCCTTCAGTTTAAGTTTTGATTATTGACATTGCATATGAATGCTTGGTAGGTATATTAATTATTTCAATTTGATTTTTGCATCGTAGATGGATGGTGATGGGGATTGTACCGATGAACAAAGTGTTGTTAATGTGGTTCAAGGTGCTGCACTATCCGTTCTTGTTATAATAATTACATTCATAAGGAGAATGCAAGCTAGACGTAAATCTATACGTCGTGGTCCAAGTGAGGAAAAAAAAAGACAAGAGAGGTCTAGAATTGAACATATAGAGCGTATTTATAATGGTTTTAGTGATAGTTGTGTGAATTATATTAGAATGCGGAGTGGTGCTTTTGTTAAGCTAGTAAGTATAATGAGGAACAATATGCTTCTAAAAGACTCAAGGAATATATCAGTGGAAGAACAACTTATCATGACACTAAATATTTTGGGTCATAAATCTAAAAATCGCATTGTGAGATCTCATTTCATAAGATCAGGGGAGACAGTCAGTAGATATTTCAACAAGGTTTTACAAGCAATTATCTGTTTGCGTGGACGCTACATGAGACAAGCCATCAATGATACTCCCCAAGAGATCGTTAACAACCAGCTATACTATCCTTATTTCAAGGTATATCTACATTTTAACCACAGTTACATGTATAAGCAATAAAAATAAATGATAACTTAGTAATGTGATACACGTATTATAGGATTGCATTGGTATGATAGATGAGACTCATGTTGATGCAATGCTTTCGATTAATCTTGTTGCATAATTTCGAGGCCGCAAAGGTGTTACACTGAATGTGCTTGCAGCTTGCGTTGATTACATAATTTGAGTTTGTGATTTCCTTCCAGGAGGCTAAAAGATGTTTGTGATTGATTACATATTTGAGTTTGTGTTGATTACATATTTGGGTTTGTGATTTCCTTCCAGGATGCTAAAAGATGTTATGGTTTGTGGTTGCTAAAAGATGTTTTGATTTCCTTCTGTTTTTGGTTGTTGGGTTTGTGATTTCATTCCTGGTTGCTAAAAGATGTTCTTGTTTGTTGTTGGGTTTGTGATTTCCTTCCAGGTTGGTTTTTGGGTTTGTTGTTGTGTCCAGGTTTTTGGGTATAATCATGGTTTGTTGGTTGTTGGTATAATCATGGTTTTTGGGTTTGTTGGTTGTTGGTATAATCATGGTTTTTGGGTTTGTTGGTTGTTGGTATAATCATGGTTTTTGGGTTTGTTGTTGTGTCCAGGTTTGTGACAACTTCCAGGTTTGTGTTCAACTTCCAGGTTTTTGGGTATAATCATGGTTTGTTGGTTTTTGGGTATAATCATGGTTTGTTGGTTGTTGGTATAATCATGGTTTTTGGGTTTGTTGGTTGTTGGTATAATCATGGTTTTTGGGTTTGTTGGTTGTTGGTATAATCATGGTTTTTGGGTTTGTTGGTTGTTGGTATAATCATGGTTTTTGGGTTTGTTGTTGTGTCCAGGTTTGTGACAACTTCCAGGTTTGTGTTCAACTTCCAGGTTTTTGGGTATAATCATGGTTTGTTGGTTTTTGGGTATAATCATGGTTTGTTGGTTGTTGGTATAATCATGGTTTTTGGGTTTGTTGGTTGTTGGTATAATCATGGTTTTTGGGTTTGTTGGTTGTTGGTATAATCATGGTTTTTGGGTTTGTTGGTTGTTGGTATAATCATGGTTTTTGGGTTTGTTGTTGTGTCCAGGTTTGTGACAACTTCCAGGTTTGTGTTCAACTTCCAGGTTTTTGGGTATAATCATGGTTTGTTGGTTTTTGGGTATAATCATGGTTTGTTGGTTGTTGGTATAATCATGGTTTTTGGGTTTGTTGGTTGTTGGTATAATCATGGTTTTTGGGTTTGTTGGTTGTTGGTATAATCATGGTTTTTGGGTTTGTTGGTTGTTGGTATAATCATGGTTTTTGGGTTTGTTGTTGTGTCCAGGTTTGTGACAACTTCCAGGTTTGTGTTCAACTTCCAGGTTTTTGGGTATAATCATGGTTTGTTGGTTTTTGGGTATAATCATGGTTTGTTGGTTGTTGGTATAATCATGGTTTTTGGGTTTGTTGGTTGTTGGTATAATCATGGTTTTTGGGTTTGTTGGTTGTTGGTATAATCATGGTTTTTGGGTTTGTTGGTTGTTGGTATAATCATGGTTTTTGGGTTTGTTGTTGTGTCCAGGTTTGTGACAACTTCCAGGTTTGTGTTCAACTTCCAGGTTTTTGGGTATAATCATGGTTTGTTGGTTTTTGGGTATAATCATGGTTTGTTGGTTGTTGGTATAATCATGGTTTTTGGGTTTGTTGGTTGTTGGTATAATCATGGTTTTTGGGTTTGTTGGTTGTTGGTATAATCATGGTTTTTGGGTTTGTTGGTTGTTGGTATAATCATGGTTTTTGGGTTTGTTGTTGTGTCCAGGTTTGTGACAACTTCCAGGTTTGTGTTCAACTTCCAGGTTTTTGGGTATAATCATGGTTTGTTGGTTTTTGGGTATAATCATGGTTTGTTGGTTGTTGGTATAATCATGGTTTTTGGGTTTGTTGGTTGTTGGTATAATCATGGTTTTTGGGTTTGTTGGTTGTTGGTATAATCATGGTTTTTGGGTTTGTTGGTTGTTGGTATAATCATGGTTTTTGGGTTTGTTGTTGTGTCCAGGTTTGTGACAACTTCCAGGTTTGTGTTCAACTTCCAGGTTTTTGGGTATAATCATGGTTTGTTGGTTTTTGGGTATAATCATGGTTTGTTGGTTGTTGGTATAATCATGGTTTTTGGGTTTGTTGGTTGTTGGTATAATCATGGTTTTTGGGTTTGTTGGTTGTTGGTATAATCATGGTTTTTGGGTTTGTTGGTTGTTGGTATAATCATGGTTTTTGGGTTTGTTGTTGTGTCCAGGTTTGTGACAACTTCCAGGTTTGTGTTCAACTTCCAGGTTTTTGGGTATAATCATGGTTTGTTGGTTTTTGGGTATAATCATGGTTTGTTGGTTGTTGGTATAATCATGGTTTTTGGGTTTGTTGGTTGTTGGTATAATCATGGTTTTTGGGTTTGTTGGTTGTTGGTATAATCATGGTTTTTGGGTTTGTTGGTTGTTGGTATAATCATGGTTTTTGGGTTTGTTGTTGTGTCCAGGTTTGTGACAACTTCCAGGTTTGTGTTCAACTTCCAGGTTTTTGGGTATAATCATGGTTTGTTGGTTTTTGGGTATAATCATGGTTTGTTGGTTGTTGGTATAATCATGGTTTTTGGGTTTGTTGGTTGTTGGTATAATCATGGTTTTTGGGTTTGTTGGTTGTTGGTATAATCATGGTTTTTGGGTTTGTTGGTTGTTGGTATAATCATGGTTTTTGGGTTTGTTGTTGTGTCCAGGTTTGTGACAACTTCCAGGTTTGTGTTCAACTTCCAGGTTTTTGGGTATAATCATGGTTTGTTGGTTTTTGGGTATAATCATGGTTTGTTGGTTGTTGGTATAATCATGGTTTTTGGGTTTGTTGGTTGTTGGTATAATCATGGTTTTTGGGTTTGTTGGTTGTTGGTATAATCATGGTTTTTGGGTTTGTTGGTTGTTGGTATAATCATGGTTTTTGGGTTTGTTGTTGTGTCCAGGTTTGTGACAACTTCCAGGTTTGTGTTCAACTTCCAGGTTTTTGGGTATAATCATGGTTTGTTGGTTTTTGGGTATAATCATGGTTTGTTGGTTGTTGGTATAATCATGGTTTTTGGGTTTGTTGGTTGTTGGTATAATCATGGTTTTTGGGTTTGTTGGTTGTTGGTATAATCATGGTTTTTGGGTTTGTTGGTTGTTGGTATAATCATGGTTTTTGGGTTTGTTGTTGTGTCCAGGTTTGTGACAACTTCCAGGTTTGTGTTCAACTTCCAGGTTTTTGGGTATAATCATGGTTTGTTGGTTTTTGGGTATAATCATGGTTTGTTGGTTGTTGGTATAATCATGGTTTTTGGGTTTGTTGGTTGTTGGTATAATCATGGTTTTTGGGTTTGTTGGTTGTTGGTATAATCATGGTTTTTGGGTTTGTTGGTTGTTGGTATAATCATGGTTTTTGGGTTTGTTGTTGTGTCCAGGTTTGTGACAACTTCCAGGTTTGTGTTCAACTTCCAGGTTTTTGGGTATAATCATGGTTTGTTGGTTTTTGGGTATAATCATGGTTTGTTGGTTGTTGGTATAATCATGGTTTTTGGGTTTGTTGGTTGTTGGTATAATCATGGTTTTTGGGTTTGTTGGTTGTTGGTATAATCATGGTTTTTGGGTTTGTTGGTTGTTGGTATAATCATGGTTTTTGGGTTTGTTGTTGTGTCCAGGTTTGTGACAACTTCCAGGTTTGTGTTCAACTTCCAGGTTTTTGGGTATAATCATGGTTTGTTGGTTTTTGGGTATAATCATGGTTTGTTGGTTGTTGGTATAATCATGGTTTTTGGGTTTGTTGGTTGTTGGTATAATCATGGTTTTTGGGTTTGTTGGTTGTTGGTATAATCATGGTTTTTGGGTTTGTTGGTTGTTGGTATAATCATGGTTTTTGGGTTTGTTGTTGTGTCCAGGTTTGTGACAACTTCCAGGTTTGTGTTCAACTTCCAGGTTTTTGGGTATAATCATGGTTTGTTGGTTTTTGGGTATAATCATGGTTTGTTGGTTGTTGGTATAATCATGGTTTTTGGGTTTGTTGGTTGTTGGTATAATCATGGTTTTTGGGTTTGTTGGTTGTTGGTATAATCATGGTTTTTGGGTTTGTTGGTTGTTGGTATAATCATGGTTTTTGGGTTTGTTGTTGTGTCCAGGTTTGTGACAACTTCCAGGTTTGTGTTCAACTTCCAGGTTTTTGGGTATAATCATGGTTTGTTGGTTTTTGGGTATAATCATGGTTTGTTGGTTGTTGGTATAATCATGGTTTTTGGGTTTGTTGGTTGTTGGTATAATCATGGTTTTTGGGTTTGTTGGTTGTTGGTATAATCATGGTTTTTGGGTTTGTTGGTTGTTGGTATAATCATGGTTTTTGGGTTTGTTGTTGTGTCCAGGTTTGTGACAACTTCCAGGTTTGTGTTCAACTTCCAGGTTTTTGGGTATAATCATGGTTTGTTGGTTTTTGGGTATAATCATGGTTTGTTGGTTGTTGGTATAATCATGGTTTTTGGGTTTGTTGGTTGTTGGTATAATCATGGTTTTTGGGTTTGTTGGTTGTTGGTATAATCATGGTTTTTGGGTTTGTTGGTTGTTGGTATAATCATGGTTTTTGGGTTTGTTGTTGTGTCCAGGTTTGTGACAACTTCCAGGTTTGTGTTCAACTTCCAGGTTTTTGGGTATAATCATGGTTTGTTGGTTTTTGGGTATAATCATGGTTTGTTGGTTGTTGGTATAATCATGGTTTTTGGGTTTGTTGGTTGTTGGTATAATCATGGTTTTTGGGTTTGTTGGTTGTTGGTATAATCATGGTTTTTGGGTTTGTTGGTTGTTGGTATAATCATGGTTTTTGGGTTTGTTGTTGTGTCCAGGTTTGTGACAACTTCCAGGTTTGTGTTCAACTTCCAGGTTTTTGGGTATAATCATGGTTTGTTGGTTTTTGGGTATAATCATGGTTTGTTGGTTGTTGGTATAATCATGGTTTTTGGGTTTGTTGGTTGTTGGTATAATCATGGTTTTTGGGTTTGTTGGTTGTTGGTATAATCATGGTTTTTGGGTTTGTTGGTTGTTGGTATAATCATGGTTTTTGGGTTTGTTGTTGTGTCCAGGTTTGTGACAACTTCCAGGTTTGTGTTCAACTTCCAGGTTTTTGGGTATAATCATTCCAAGACTGTCATCATGGAGCCTGAATTTTTGGATAGGTGGATTGAGGTACATAAACTATTTTTACATAACCCTTGATTACTTATCTTATTTACATGTTTTCATTGAATTAATTCAATTATACTTTTCAGGACAAGAGCTTTAAGAATGCTAAACTTAGACAATATGTCAATAAACCCTTGACTCACTACGATGATCTTTCCCTTATCATCGGGGATGATCAAGCTAGAGGAGAATTTGCATGTGATGCTTGGAAAAAATTTAGTCGTAGTGAGTCCATAAATCTTGGAGATGATGGTGACTCGCCTTTACCTGCCTCACAATCCCCTCAAGTACACATTTTAGATGAAGAGGACACTCCTCCGCCTAAGGAAACACCCGCCATATCAAGTTCTAAAGCAAAGGTATGTGTTGCTAAGGGAAAGGCTCGTAGGAACAACCTAGAAGATGAGCTCATGTTAAAAATGGTGGATAAGATAGATGTATTTAGCGCAAACATGAAGTGTGTAAATATGCATTGGACCGAGAAGTTATCCACGGTCATATATGCTCATTTACAAGATTTTAGTGTTGAAAAGCTAGATACATACTACCGACACTTATATTTGAATGAGCATGAAGCAAGACTATTTATGGGCATATCATCGGTTGGTCAAAAAGAGATGATTGCTACCTTTCTCAACGAAGGGGGTTGAAGACCGATAGAAGAAGTCTCTACGTGGTATTTTGTGATTCTCATTTCTAACATACTTGTGAAATCCACTTACTTTTGGTGATAATGTTTTTATTGTGTTTGTGGAACATTATGATGATGGAACATATTGTTGTAATATGTAGTAAGTATTTATTTGCTTCCATTTTGTAATATTTATCTTCCATGATTAATATCATTTTGTGGAATACTAACTTTTGTAATTGAATTTGTGAATGCAGGATATTTCCTAAGATGCAAGCAACCTACAATGTGTACACATTGTACTGGATGGCTATTGCTCTGGGGCATTTAGGTATTTGGTTTTCGTTGGTGATTTTTTTATTTTTAGGCTATGATGATTGTCAATTTTTCTGAGATTAGCAACCTGCAATATCTATTGATATTGCATTGGATGGCTAACAATGATGATATTGACCAAGTTCTGAGCCCTAAGCTAAACACAACATGTGCTCAGTCTATGTTGGTAGTTGTTGTTGTTGCTGGTTGCTGGTTCTTCTGATTTGGTTGTTGCTGGTTAGTTTGGTTGTTGCTGGTTTTTGCTGGTTGTTGTTGGTTGGTGGTTTTTTGGGTTTGTTGTTGCTGGTTGTTGGTTGATCTTGTTGTTGGGTTTGTGGTTTCTTGTTGTTGCTGGTTGTTGGTTGATCTCTACGTTGTTGGGTTTGTGGTTTCTTGTTGTTGCTGGTTGTTGGTTGATCTCTACGTTGTTGGGTTTGTGGTTTCTTGTTGTTGCTGATATGGTGTTCTCTACGTTGTTCCTTCTGTTTTTGGTTGTTGGGTTGGTGATTTCATTCCAGGTTGCTAAAAGAAGTTCTTGTTTGTTGTTGGGTTTGTGATTTCCTTCCAGGTTGGTTTTTGGGTTTGTTGTTGTGTCCAGGTTTGTGACAACTTCCAGTTTTGTGCACACCAGTTTTGTGAGCTCACTGTTTGTGGATGCTCTGTTGTTCATCTTCTATTTGAGCTAATGTTTTGTGGAGTTCTATGTGTGCTCAGATTTTCCGTACTATTTGTTGATTTTGATACTGTTTGTGGGTGTTCAATTTAGGCTATGATGATTGTTAATTTTTCTGAGATTAGCAACCTGCAATATCTATTGATATTGCACCGGATGGCTAACGATGATGATATTGAACAAGTTCTGAGCCCACAGTCATAATTCACATATACTGGATGGCTATTTGCTATGTTATGTACTAAAATATGGCTATTCAGGCCGTTTATATGTTTTTATAGGTTTCAGAATTTTTTTTGGCTAATTCAGGTACGTATTTCATAAATTTATGAATAATCAGGTTATTACAGGTCTTGTTTATTTTTTCTTCGAAAACAGGTTTTGTGTGATTATTTTCATCTCAAACAGGTATATTTCATGTCAAATCAGGTACGCAGTTCATGTTACAGTAGGTTTCAGATGATTTCAGGTTTCGTATGATTTCATTAATACAAACAGAAATTTATAATTCATTCGGGTTATTAATATTTGTTCATGATACATTCGCACTTTTATATGATTAAGATTACATCTCATAACTAGCACAAATAATTTTTGTCTATAGTGGGGGGTAATCTTACCATGGTGACTCTAAACACTTTTCCCTTCCCTACACACTTCAAAACCAACCAAACACAAGAAAAGTGGGAAATGTCAAATCAACATAAGTTTTCCCTTTTTTTCTCTTGCAAACCAAACACAAGAAAAGTAAAAACATTGGTTTCTCACCATTTTTTGTGCGAACCAAACCAAAACAAACTATTTCTTGGAAAAGTTTGGAAAACTAAAAACATTGGTTTCTTTACTTGGAATTACATTTCCCTATATCTAGGAAACGAACCAAACAGCCCCTTAGTGATTAACTAGTGTCCACCCGTGCTTTTGCACGACCATCATTTTTTTATTTTCGCTACAGTGATTCTGTATGTAAATATAGTTTTTGTAAGTTCTACAGTAAAAGTTTTAAATGTTACAATGTCCTGCTTGAGAATAATGATACAGTAATTTTTAAACGTACGATTCACACATGTGCTAAATAATAATGCTACAGTAAATTATTGTAGTATACCTAGTGAATCTTGGATTCTCCTGCCTGTGCTGCAATAATAAATGCTACAGTAATTTGGGTCCTTGGAGAATTTTTCTAAAATTAATAATGAGACATGAGCTGTATTTTTCAATTTCGAGATTCAAATAGAGGAGCTCAAAGATTCCCCCCCCCCCCTCCCCCTTTCCTTATTCGTCTTCATTTAATGAATAATTGATTGAACCAGTATAGATGAGCTTGTGGTATTATGTATTTTTATGAGAATTTGAGAATTGTATTTGGATTAGCCAATAAAAGTTGCTTTTCACAAAGTTTTTGGGATAGAAGGCAGCAGCCGATTGCTACAAGGATGACAATTTATCAACATTGCTGTCAACGATATGTTTATGATTCACAAGATTTACAAAACTTGGCAGCATCTCTTAAAATAAGAGCCAACTTGAAGCCGAATATCATCGTATATGAAATGATGAAAGAAACATGGAGACTCCAGAATTTGTGAACAACGAGACTCAAAAGGAAAAAGATGCACAAAAACTTTATCACCCTTGTCAAACAAACCCGAGAACTCAACGCCACTTTCATATTCTTGATTTCTCCATTAGCAACATACAAGTGAACGTAGTACATGCTTAATAAAACAAGCATCATTAAAACTATTAAATATCTGTTTATACGCCATTACACAATTTTTAAGAAACAAAATTCAATTACATCACCAAATTACACCCCAAGATTTCCAAGATAGAAAAACAAAGGAAACTGAGCAATGCCCATGAACAACAGCATATAGTTCTGCCTCGTCGGATGCTTCTCATAACTCCTCACCTCTGTGAACAGCACTCTCTTCATGGTCTTCACCAGAAACATCCCCATACAAATACTCATCCAAGACATAACAAAATAATACGAGAAACTCCAGCAAAGTTTGGCTAATAAACCCAAAGAGACTCCAGCGAACGCATAACCACCGTATGCTACAATGTCAAGGAATGGGGCTTCACCGCCTCCTAAGGAATATAGCATTCCTTTTAGGAGTGAAACTTGAACAAACCAACCGACCAATCCTCTTGTGAATTGCATGCTCAATGCTTCTGGACTAAACCTGCACTTACAATTATTTATTAAGTGGAAAAAATGGATTTGAGGTGGCAGTTCATTTTGCTAAACGAACTAATAAGAGAGAGGCTAATGGTCAGTCCAAACTTCTAGTCAAATGGAAGCAGGTGGACCTCATCACTTTTATCTAGGTTATATGTCATATTAGACCCCCAAATCTTTGTTAATTCTGCATTAGACTCTCAAATCCACATATTTCCACATTAGACCCCCAAACTTCACGCTGTTAAATATGAGGTTCTTTTTTTAAACAACTTAATAGATTTGAAGGTTCTATTTAAAACAACATAACAGATTTAGGACTCTCATTTCAAACAGCTTAACACATTTAGGGCTCAAACTTAGAAATATGAACATTTCGGGGTCTGATATAATTATAGAATTAAATTAACAAAGATTGTGAGTCTAATATAACAGAAACCTTTTTGGGTCTAATATAACAGAAACCTTTTTATCTATGAGGTTGCAGCTTATATTCATTACCCCCTTAGTGCTTTGCTCTTAAAAGAAAAGGGGAAATATTCTAATGCACTTACTTTCCAAGAAGACCATATGAGAATCCTGCAAGGATAACATACGTGCCAAAAGCCATGAGAGGTATATATAAATCCGGGGCGTTTATATCATAAACAGGAGGTTTGTAGGAAAGTCTGCCCCCAACTGGTTCGGTAATCCTTGTCCAATGTCCCTATATTACACAAGATTATAAGTCGGAAGAAATTTTTTTCCCTTCCTTTTTTTTTAATTCTAGAATATGAAGAGGTAAAATATAAAAGGAAGTTATTAGCTTACCCTGTGTAAGAATGGAAATAAGACTACCTTCAGCTTGTTCCTGACATATTGATCATTTACTTGAAAGTAATACTGGGGATTGGAGAAATATCTGCTTATCTGTTTCATGAATATCAAAAGTAAGTAATAATTGATGCAGTCATATATGGAGAGAAACTATCAACTAAGATTCAATTAGTATTCTAAAAGCATATTAACACTTTACATAAAACATACATTGCTTTGCATGAATTCAGAGCTTGAACCCAGAAATTTCTCTCCATAGGCCCCCAAGCCACCTCGGATGATCCCAGATCCTGCTCCATAGAATGCATTGCCAAATGGGTTTGCTTGGGGATTTAATGGTGGTCTCTGCGACCCAGGATGGCCACCCAAATCAGCCATTGCTACAAAATTATGTTTGATAAGGCTTATCAATCAGATGAAACCGACAATCATGAATAGAACTTAGAATCATTTAATTAGGTTATGTCAAAAAGTTTTTTATTTTAGTAATCATTTTGTCCATGCCTTTTACTGGACAGAGAGAACTATAAAAGCAGATACAGAAAGAAGAGAACTGATAACAAACAGTATAAGTTTTAAGTATCACAGCTAAAGTCAGCACAATGATATTATTTTCTTAGTTAATATTTCATCACCATAATCATTGACTCATTATTATTAACTCACTATCCAGGCCGTTGCTAAAAAAAGTGGTTATGGGTACCTAAGTGAGAAGCTCTGAAAAAAACATTAACTTGTGTCTAAAGAGGCTCATTGAAGGAAGTCCTATAAATGCCCAAAGATGTGTTACCTTTTTGTAGTATATTGTAGTTTAAATAAAGCAAGAACCTCAAACATCACCTAGAACAGAAAAAGTGGTTTAAACTAAGTATTTGCCACAGGAAACCACATTAACCTCTGGGGTACAACATATGCCAAAGAGACAAATGGAATCACATCTTACCAAACATAAGATAATGCAATAGAATAAAATAAATTAGAAGAAAAAAAGAACAAAGACATTGTATTCCAACTTTTAACTTTAATTCAAATTTGACATAATAGACAAAATCTAGAAGACAATGAATAACAGATCATTTTAATTAGTAAATAGACAGGCTCGTATGCAGATATGAATGCTTATTGCAGTTTATTGGTTAGACTGGGTTAACATCTGAGACTCCATAGCCAGTCAAAACTCTCTAACACAGAGAAAATGCATTAGATATCCCGATTATAGATTGACAAAAAAGACCTTGCTAAAACCAACACTTTTAGGAACATACCATGGGGCCTAATTAAGTAGACACCAGTCTGCAATTTACCTCATGAAGTTCTATATATAGATATTCTTGATTACTTTTCACTGTTAATCACCAAAAGGATCGAAAAGAATTATTCAAAATAATCAGGAGCGTTCCATGTATCTGCATTGTTAATTCTGACCAAAATTGAACAAGGACAAAAAGATCAATCTATCAAGCTAATCTATACGCTCTTATTATTCCAAATAGCTCCTTCTGAGGACAATCCTGGACAGCAAAATAATGATCATTTTATCAGCATTGTCCACCATGATGACACACGTGTTGTGCTTTCGGAAGATAATTATTGTTTGCTTGCAACCCAAAAGGCCACAGAAGGCACTGATAACTTCAACAGACATTCATTCATAGGCAAGAAGGTACACTTTACAGCATTCAGCAACATCAACTTATTTATACACATAATCAATTATTACTGTTCCAAATTATCAAGGGAATTTATATTGACAAACCACCTTTATCTCTATGATATTGTCTTCTCTTATGCATGTGAAGATTGTTCCTCACTAAATCTTTTTCAATATCCTACTAAGATGTAACGGTGAGTATATAATTCAGTAGTAGTACTTTTATCAGTACAAGTTCCGATATGGCAGGCTTCAGCATAGGCAAGTCGCAATCCTGATGAACTTCGAAATTGATGGATTAAATATCAAAGTTCAGCATGAAAATCAGGAACAGAATCACAGTTGATAGTACTCGATATCTGATGTGGAACGGCAATGATCGATGAGGGAGGAACTAGCTGGAGGAGATCGACATTGGCGATTTGCTGCTACTATTTGCTTTTGTGCAGGAAAACAGAGATGGTATGGCCGGTTGTGGCTGTAGGGATGGTTTGCTTTCTTGAGGAATGAAGAGTAATTAGGATGTGATTGCAAAAACAGAACCAAGATAAATTTTGAAGAGGCCGGATTCACTCGCAGAGCCTAATCAGAAAATCCACGCCTAAAGAATCACACCAAAATCATATCTCCAAACTCAAATTTTATTGATCAATTCTCCATCTTCAAATGAAGCAATACATCATTATTTATAGGAGAAAATCCTAATCAAATCAAACAAACTCCTAACTGAAAGATAACAAAAATCATACCTAAAATCATGCCCAAATACACTAACTAACAGATAAAAGTAAATAACAATTCCAACTAAAGCATATGAACTAAAATAACATCAAAGGCTTATAAGAAAATTAAATCCTAAAATCTAATTTTCAGCGTCCTATGTCATATCATAGTGCCCAAGAGATATCTTTTCTTCAATTACTCTCAAATTCAACCAGGAACACATCAGATGTTAATTATCTGTTATAGCTACAGTAGCAGCATCAAGAACATAGTTTCCGTCATAAATATTCAGCGATGGATACGTGAATCTTTTTTCCGTCTGCTCCATTAAGGCCCACCTCCCCTATTAGTGTACTGTCTTTCACATGCATTATTACAGCCTAAATCCATGTTTGATTATCTCTATCCCTAGCCCTGGTCACTCTTCTTACACCATCCAAATATCCGTCTTAAGTAGCCCTGTCCAAACCACCTCAAATGATTCCTTCTCATCTTATCCTTTAGTGAACCCAACCCTAACCTCTATTGGAGCATTTGTTTCTTATCTTTGAATGTATCCTTCTTACTGTCGTAACATTCTTCCTTAGACTACACTCACTTTTGAAACCTCTAGCTCTTAATAGACGCATTCAGACCAATAAACTAAAATGTAGCCGGTTCTACATGCAATATACAGAACTTGTTTCTTCCCAAGTATCCTACACTCGTATAGTACCCTAGAAGAAATTCTCTGCTTTAGCTATCTAGTTTTTACTCTACAAATGTCATCCTCCTCAATCTCAATGTCATGATGACGTGCTATTTAGCGAAATGCTACTCCCCAAAATGCTAGTTCGAAATACGACATCTCTACCTTAAGAAACCATCTGTTCTCAGCCCAATCAACTAACTCAAACACGCAGCATCGGTCTCGTACTTTAAGTTCATTTACAATTGAAGCAAAAAGATAGCATTGGTATCATCCTTTAAGACGCTTCTTTTAGAGCCTATCACAAGCTTTTCCTAGACCACGGAACTAAACAAAAACCCCATCACTAATCATTAATAAAAACAAATTCATGCAAAAGTTCATGCCAAATACCAACATGGAACTATTTCAGTCATGTCTATTAGCGTGTGCATGAAACAAAAATTAACTATGGTTTTGTAACATAAAAAGCCCCAGAAATCATTATATATAGATGAAAAACTCTATACATCAACAATTCACACCACATATATCCTTGTACAATACAAACAAGTACATAAAACTTAAAGCATAGACCAAAATTATGACATCAACATAAAAGAAACCCATACATTAATCAAAATTGCAACTTTACATCAAAAATCTACATGTACCACATGATGAACAACTTCTGCACGGACTAATTAGGGTTTAGCGCTGCTGTGATCTTCAATTGAGGGGAAAGGAAGGGAAGGGAGTGAAATTAGGGCATCGATCTCAGAGGGATCAGATTGAAAGAGGGACAAATTGAGGGCGTACCTGTACAAGGAGTAGATCCAAGGAGAGAATTCGGTTCGAGGATGAAGAAAGTTGGCGGTTTGACGGAGTGACTGACGACGGCAGGGGTCAGAACTCCAGTTCTTGGAGAGGGTCAATTGTTTTTTATTTTAATTTTATACTTTATTGGCTGAATTGCACTTTGGTGCCCAAAGTTTCAAATATTGATATCCTCATGTTTGTTTTTGGCAATTGATTCCACAAAGTTTCACCTATTTCCAGCTTTGACGCCTAAAGTTTAGTTTTTGCTCGTTTGATACCCAAAGTTTAGTTTTTGCTCGTTTGATACCTAAAGGTACTGTTTGGCAACCAAAAAAAGTGTCTTATCTAAGAGCTTGTGTCTTATTGACTTGGTCAATAAGCTAGTAGAGCTGTTTGGTAACCAAAAATAGGAGGAGATTATTTTGGAGATTGTGTCTTTTGCAAGTAGCTTTTGGAAAGCTATCTCAAGTAGCGTTTGTCTTTGGGAATGAGCTGTCAATTTTTTTCTTCTGTTTTTGCCCCTAATAATTCTAATTTTATATCAATAATATTGCATGATATTTTTAGTCATTTAACAAATTTAAGCTAGTTGTATAGCTTCTTTTGCCAAACAGCTCTAGTCAATCAGCTAGCTACACAGCTATCAGCTTTCAGCTACAATTTTACAGCTTTCAGCTAGCTTGACAGCTTTTAGCTATAATCTAGCAGCTTTCAGGTAGTTTTGCCAAACAGAGCCTAAGTCATGTGCTGAGCAAGAATTCATGAGAGTTTCTCGAAGGGGTGATGGGTAGTGTTTGTAATGATGCAATGATTGGTAGTGATACTTTAAAAAGAGAAGATTGACTTAACGATTGTAGGTATTACGAAAGATGTAGCATTTGGTAGTGTTACTAGTAATGCAACTATATGCATTTTCAAAGCATGGAAACTTGTGGAGGACATGTCGTTTTTTAATTATTAATTATGTAGTGATACCACCTTCTAGAAATCTTAAATCCACCACTTGCAAAATAAACCTTAGGATATCAAAGTTCAATACGAGCAAAACTTTTGGTGTTGAACAAGCAAGAATAAATTTTGAGGTGTCAAAATTCAAAATGGGTGAAACTTTGGACTTAGGGGGTGTTTGGCAATCTGAAAGTGAATTTAAAATATGTAAGTTACTTTTTTTTGCAAATGACTTTTACATTCATGTCAACACGCAAGTGAAATACAGTGTTTGTTTAAAAAATTAAATTATTATCGAAAGTGTAATGTGAAGATGACGTGGCAAAATAAGATTAATTAGAAAATATAATTAAAATTATTTAATTAAATTAGTTACTTTTTTGTCACTTTCATGTGACTTCACCACTTTTTTAGGGGAAGTCAAAATTACATTAAATCTTATGTGGCAACTTTTTTACATCTCACTTTCATAACCACTTGCATGAAAACAAACACCTTAATTGTTAAATGAAAGTAATTTTCTCACTTTCATCTTTCACTTGCATGCAAACAAACACCCCCTTAAGCATTTTGCTTTTGATATAGTTCTTTTCGGGCTTGTGTAGCTTCTTTATTAAGGAAGAGAGAATATCAAAACTCAAAAGGTGGAGTATATATTAGTATGGCACGCACAGCCAATGGTTATGATTCGATTATTGGGTAAATATCAGAAAAACCCCTAACTTTGGATAATTATTAGAAAACCCCCTCTTAGCTTGGAAAATATCAGAAAATCCCCCTTAAGTATAGAAAATTATCACAAAACATCCCTTTAACTTTTAGAATTCATCCTCTAATTTAGAGGATTTTTTTATAAAATCTCAAAGTTAAAGTGAATTTTCTAATAAACCCTAAAGTTAAGGGGGTGTCAGATATTTTAAAAGTTAAGGGGGGTTTCTGGCAATCATCCAAAATTTAGGGGGATTTTATAATATTTAGCCTTTATTGTTTATTATTCTGCTACTACAATTGGAAGTTCCTCGAAGCTACACTAGTACTATAGACCGAACGAAGCAAAGGGTCCGTTCGGTTGGCAAAAAAAGCATGGAAATTAAAGATAACGAAACATATTTTTTATAAAAGGTTGATCTCTTGTGTTTGATTCATTTCTTAAAAGTAAAAAAAAAAAAGATAAAATGAGATAAGTTATCACCGTATTATTGGATGATGTGAGTGATTTTTAAAGAAAGAAACTATAAAAAAAAAATTTTGAGATTGTTTGGTTGGCTAAAAAAAATAAGAAAATAAATTATAAGAAATATATTTCCTAGGTTCTTTTCTTGTGTTTGGTTCATTCTTAAAACTAAGAAAATAGATGAGATAAGGTGAGCTGTCATTATATTATTGGATGATGTGACGCATGTTTAAGAAAATTAATTTCCTTGTTTTTTAGGAAATGAAATGTTAATGAGATGAGATGAGTTGTCACCATATTATTGGATGATGTGAGTGATTTTTAAAGATGATTTGAGATGAGTTGGATGATGTTGTAGGCGTCTAAAAATGCCTATAGATGTCCGCACACAGCTCGAGACAGAGAGAAGACGATGAACATCGTTATCCGAGTCTAAGAGGATTATCTGACGCCGACAAGCGCCTGGAGCGAAACGGCGAATCAAGTGACATGCGCGCTCGACAGTCAGCTCGCGCGCGCCAATCAGCTCGCATGCGTTAATCAACATGCGCGCGTCAATCAGTTCATGCGCGTCGATCAACACGCGCGTGACGATCAGTTCGTGCGCGTATATCAACCAACGTGCGTTCGACAGTCAATCTCGTGACAAAGCATACAAGTCAACAAATCGACCGAATACGCGACAAGAATAAGTCCCGGAAGAAAGAAAACAGAAAAGGGAAAAAGTCGGCGAACCCGCGCTAGCGCAGGACGGGATGATCCGACCCGCGCATGCACGGGTCGGATTGGTCCGACCCGCGCAAGCGCGGGTCGGACTGATCCGACCCGCGCAAGCGCGGGTCAGACCAGTCTGCCGCGCTGTTTTGACCTCCTGATGTGTATTTCGACGGTTTTAATGGTTTTCTCGAGATCTTTTCAGTTCCAGAGGTTCCCAACTACCTAGATATCATCACCAAACGTGGTTAGGCTGATGTCAACTGAAGATAGAGCCAAATCACTTGTTCTCATCCAAATAACCGCTTCCGAAGCCCTATAAATACAAACAGAGCCAAATCACTTGTTCTCATCCAAATAACCGCTTCCGAAGCCCTATAAATACAAACCTAGGGCCTCTTTTCAGAGGGGCGATTGATTATCAAGACAAGGAGGTGCTGCCGGATTGTGGAGTCAAAGGAGCACGAATTTCAGCGAGGGTTGACAGATCTTGGCGAGTTCTTCGGCATAAAGAAGGAGAGTTCGAGAGATCCGACGCCCGTTCCCGTCCGTCCCTTGAGATTAAGCTTGGTCTTAATCTCGAGAAGAGCCCTGATTTCGCTTGGTCGATTTCGGCGCTTCAAATCAAATACTTCCTCGGCGAAGGCGAAGCTCTGCCGAATTTTCCATCAACCGGATCCAGATCTAAGACGGTCCACGGATAAACCCCGGCACAGGCAAAGATCCCACGCAAAGCAGCGGGTGATAAACGTCCTCTGCGTTTGTTTTGACGAGAGTTGTAAACTTTTGTTTTCATTGTGTAAAAGTCTTATAAAAAGACAATCTTTTTTTTGTTTTCATTGTAACGATCGAAGTTGTAATGAATACCGCAATGAATACAACAATTTTTGACGCAAACAGATGCGACCAATTTCTTGTGTTTGGTTATTTTTAAAAGTAAGAAAGGAGATGATATGAGATGAGTTGTTGGATAAAAATAATATTTTATTAGATGTTGTGGGTGATTTTTAGAGATAGAAATAGATAAAAATAATATTTTATTAATTCCATGTACTAATTTTCTTTTCTTGGTTTTTAGGAAACCAACCAAATGGACCCAAAAAAAAATCTTCGATGCGCGTTTGAATTTCGGTCTGTGATGGGAACAAACAAACACACCAAGTTGTGCAGCTTTAGGGCTGAAATGAACCGTAGGATTCTTAATATTCTTTTATTTTCCAAGTTTGGTTTGAGGTGAAGTGAAAGAAAAGAAAATGAAATGGAAAAGGAAAAGAAAGAAAAAGAAAAAGAAAAATAAAAAGAAATAAGAGTTTTGTATATGTTTGGTTAGAAAGAAACTTTAAGAAAGAAATTTGAAGGAAAATACATAAAAATAAGATAGAAAAAACCATTAAGTTACCCTTATATATAAAAATTATACTAAACCCCATGAACTTTCAGTGTTTTGCAATAAACTTTGAAAGTCCATGAACTTTTTGGAATTACAAAAAATTCCCATAAACTTTTTCAGTTTTGTAGATAACCCCCATACATTAGAACCAAAAATAGCATAAAGAGGCATTTTGATAAACTTTTTCAGTTTTGTAGATAACCCCCATACATTAGAACCAAAAATAGCATAAAGAGGCATTTTGAAAGTCCATGGGGGTTTAGTGTAATTTACCTAAAAGATCATAAGGGGTTTCTGGAAAAGTTGTTGGGTGTTTAGTGTGATTATGAAAATTCATGGGGGTTTCCTATAAAGCATTGAAAGTTTATGGGTGTTTAGTATAATGTACCATAATATATCCTATAAAGAGAGTTCTGTACATGATTTTTTTTCATATGTATAGTGTACTTAAACCTACATAAATGCCCTAGTTGGACCACTGAATATAATGGTCTTAGCCCTGGTGGGGCCCACACTCAATCAATGGATGATTTTTCTTCTCAACGAGTTGGGTAGTGGCATCGAGATAGCGGGGGTTGTCAGCACAGGGGTAGTGGCATCGAGTTAGCGCCTTAACGGGAGTTGTGCTTCACCGGCCCCGACAAAATTTTCCCCAACTTTCACTAGCTTCAGAGGAAGAAATTGAGAACGAAAATTCAAAGCCTTATTTTCTTCTCTGATTCTCATTTTCATTTTCTTCTTATCTTTCCATCAACCAAACAATACAAATCTATTTTCTTTTTCTTTTTCTTTTCTTTTCCATCGTTTTCAGTCAAACCAAACAGGGCCTAAATTATGATGATTCTTTAAAAAGAATATCTCTATTCTCAAGTATCTAGTGGCCAAACAAGATGTGTGGTATTCAAATTTCGAATTTGATTTTGATGTGGAACACTTAGCAGACACATTTATGTCAAAGTGGGACAGTCGCAAGCCTAAATGCGGGCTTGGTCGAAGAAAATAACTTGTTTCGAAGAAACGACCGTAACTTTCAAACAATATGTCGGAATTGGACGAATTATATATGAAAATCGACTATCTCGACGAGACGGAGCCATCCAAACCAACACCTTGGGGTTTGGTTTGCGTTCTCAGTTTTGCCAAATTCCTTACGGTTTGAGAGATATTTACAGTTTTGTTCGTTTTTACTATTTTTAGTAATATTTTAGGAGTCTGTTTTGTTTAGGAAACAAATCCGATTTGATCTCAGATTTGACCGAAGGACTTTCCTAATCATAAGGAGTCTTTTTAGGAGTTTTAATGTTTTAGGAATTTTTTTTCATTTTTGGTAACTTGTGAGTCCTTGTAGGAATTAGAGTCCTTGTAGGAGTCCTGTTTCTTTTCTATTTAAGAAGAGTCTTGTAAGCCCTAGAGACATAACTTTTGATTAATAAAATTTCGTTTTTTTCTTAATATTTCTTCGTGGATTCGAAGCTCTTCGTGGATTCGAAGATCGTTCTTTGTGGATTTAGAGAACACCCTTGGTGGATTCCGAGGTTACAACTTCCGCGCTGCGTCAGATTTAAAATGGATTATTTTAAAATTATTATTATTATTATTATTATTATTTTGCTTCTATTCAAAGAATGTAGCTTTTAATAGCCAACCAGGTCATATTTGTTTTGTTAGTATGTGATGACTAAAGAAAATCTCTAAGATGACATTTATGGCATTCCCAGGAACAAAACATGAGATAATTATAGACAATCTTCTCATTTTTCATTTTGGGTTAAAAGGCCAATTTGGTCCTCTTATTAGAGCTTCATTCTCAAATTAGTCTCCGTATTTTATTTTCTCAACTTAGTCCTTTCACTGCACCTTATTATAAACTAAGTCCTTTTTTTCTTAAAATCCATTATAATTTAGGGTGTGTTTGATAATCAAGGTAATTTTCTTGTTGTGTTTTTGTAGAAAAACACCATGTCATGGTGTTTTTTTTTCAAAAGTATTTTGAAAACACCATTTTGAAAGTTATTGGTCAAACTAGTTTGATCATTTATATAGCACATGATACCAATCAACAACCACTAGTCACATCCAACCACTTAACCTTACTCTCGCACGTTGCCGCTCCTCACCACCAACCACTGCTGACGTTATCAGTCCGTCACCGGCCCTGCAGACGACCGTCGGCGAGCGGCGGCGACCAACCACCATTCGGGAGCTTTTTTCAATGCATATAATTCAAAAAAATTTAATAAATTCTAATATGTCACCACCATCATGAAACAATGATGAATAATTTTTCAACATGTTCTAATAACATTGATAATATATATGCATTAGGCTCAAAATGTATTTTAGTGACATTACAATATAATATACATCAATTTCAAAACTGAGTTTTATCGCATACAACTTAGTCCACACATCCTCCGTTGCAGATATTTGACCGGTGCTCACAGTATACCCAACAGCCGTATCCGTCAATAGACTTTTTAAATTTCTCCATCTTTGTCTCAATTGGTTAAACTTATTTTTTTTATTTGGTTATGGGTGTATTCTCTCGCCATCTTCTTCTTCAACTCATGCTCCATGAATTTCCAAGAGGATCTAGCAAAACGTAGTTATATGCCTATTTCCCTTTTTCACTTCTTCCTCCATCAAGTCTATGAAATAAAGCTTCATATTTTCAGACCAAGTTCTCACTCCTTGTGAAGGGGAAACCTACACCACTTCGTTGACATCACGATTTTTACTTGACATCTATTACATTCACAACAACATGAAACCAAAAGGCAAATCAAATAGGAAGAGTATAATTAGAATCAAATTAGGGCAAGGATGAAATTGACACAAATTAGGGCAAAAGTTCATAACACAAATTAAGTCTATGTTCATATGTATACATTTTAGAATATGTATCTGTGGGATAAAACAAGTGGAGAGTCCAGCGGGTTTTAGAGTGGTGCGTGAGGAGATAAAGCAAGTGGAGGCTAAGATCCAGCGGGTTCTCTGAGGTTCTGCGTGAAGAGATAGAAGCAACCAGCGAGTCTTGAATTTGGGCATGGTAGGCTAAGATCCAGCGGATTTAACAGTGTGGGAGGCTAAGAACCAGCGGATGTAACCGCGTGGGAGGCTAAGAACCAGCGGATATAAATACCCACCCTAGGGCTTCGTGAAGAGGTGTGCAAAAGGGGAGAAGCGGGCTTTGGTGGCTGTAAAGGGGAAAATTGGTAGAGAGAAAAGTTTTGGAGGCTGACTTTTTTGAGAAGAAAAGCAAGGAGCTTATTTGAGGGTTTTATTTTTAAGAGTTCTGTGATTGTAAACCCATTTGTATTCTTTTTCTCTCTAATAGTAGACCCCCCCTCCTTGTCCCGTGGACGTAGGCAATTTGTCGAACCATGTTAAATCATTTATTTTGTGTTTGTGGCTATTATAATAGTTTATTAGGATCTCTCGACGGGTCAGTCCTAGAATTGATGAGAGGAAGAGCTGATATCTCAATTTGTTGAGATATTCGTTTTAGATTCTTATTTTTTTAGTGAGACGGGAATTCTTATTGGATATTTCTCTCTTATTGTGCACTAGAAACTCTGCCGAAATTTTCACTGCGCACAACAAGTGTATCAGAGCCCATATTCAGATCTAGGGTTTTCTGTTTTGGTTGGAGGAGTAGATCAATTTGAAAGCTCGTCTAGGGCTTTGTTGGTGATAAAGGTGGGATCTTTTGGTAAAGACTCTATCTTTTTAGTTTTGGATCCATTCTTCGTTCGTTGGTGCGTTGAGAAAGATGTCGGGGAAAGAAGGTGCTTCGGGTGTCGAGGGTGTTGCTTCTGGCGCAAAGACCATTCAGAGTTTGAATATCCACTCTATGAAAATAGATGTGGAGAAGTTTAATGGCACAAACAATTTTGGATTATGGAGATGCGAGGTTTTGGATGCGCTGAACGCGCAGAATTTGGAGGATACCTTAGAGTTAGATGGCAAGCCAGATGATATTGAAGAAAATATTTGGAAGAAGATGAATCGAACGGCGTGTGGTGTGATTAGGTCTTGTTTGACTCAAGATCTAAAATATGATGTGATGAATAAGACTTCTGCAAAGAAGATTTAGGGGATTCTCAAAAGCAAGTATCTGACAAAGAGTGTTGAGAACCGCTTGCATTTGAAGAGGAGACTTTATCGTTTCCAGTTGAAGAAGGGAACCTCAATTAGTGATCATATGAACACATACATAAAACTTCTTACGGATTTGGCGAATGTGGATATCATGATTGAAGATGAGGACAAGGCGTTGCTATTATTGAGTTTCTTGCCTGACGAGGAATATAAGATATTCGTTCTTACTTTGATTAATGGGAAGACATCTTTTTTGTATAGTGAGGTGACTACTACACTTGTGAATTATCAGCTTCGAAAGAAGGATAATGAAGCTTCAGTTGAGCCGATAGCAGAGGCATTGGCCGCAAGAGAGAATGGTCCAAACCGGAAGAATTAGAAGTTACAGTCTAGAGTAGAACATCCTACAATTGAAAAGACCAGAGTGCTTGGTGCAAGGAGACTGGTCATTGGAAGAAAGACTGCCCAAAACTCAACAAATGGATGAAGAATAAGCAGAAGGGAAAAGCGAAGCAATTATTATCAGAAGCAAACATCATTATATCGGATGGTAATATTTTTAACTCTTCTATTTATTCACTTTCTATTAGTCCTACAGATAGCTATTCGGAGGAATCTGAATGGATGTTGGATAGTGATGCGACCTATCATATGTAATGATCGTGAATTTTTATACTAGTTAAAATATTTTTTTAGTATTTTAAATATTTAATTATTGTTTTTAAAAGAGTATTTGTATTTTTCTCGATTTTTTAGAAAATTTTTTATGATTTAAAGTCTAAGTTTTATATTTATTTAAATGGTTTTGATATTTATAAATTAATTTAGTGCAGTGAAAATTTTTAGAATTTATCTGTTGTGTTACTGATACTATTACGTATCATTTTAAATAATATGTTGTATTATTATTATTATTATGTATTATTTCATATAATACATTGTATTATTAATTACGTATTATTTGTATAATTTATTGTATTACTTCTACTATTACGTATTAGTATAACTGGTACGTCTTACCCTGTGGATAATTATCCTATAATTATTTGATTTTAAATATAAGTAATTATATTTCTTATTAATTATTCTTGTTTAATTGTGTAATTTCTTGTATTATTTTTACTGTTGCATATTATCAGTTAAATTAGTACAACTTGTACGTTTTGATATGTAGATAATTTTCACGTAATTATTTAATATTTTTTGTGATTATAATTATTTTTAATTAATTTTTAAAACCTTAATTTTCTTTTACATATATATATATCTCTCGCTCTCTTCAAGAAACATGCCGCCAACGTGTTTTCTCTCTCTCGTCTCAACCCACCACTAGCGCACACCACACGTCGCCCAAACCACTTCGCCGGCCCCTCTCCGCCGAACCCACCTTCGGAGCCGCCGCTCAAACTCCACTCTTCCTCTCTCTCTCCTTCAGATCCCTCCGACCCACTCCCCTGACCGCCGTCCCCGCCACTCCTCTCGCTCACTCTCTCCCTCGCCCCGCATTCACTCCGCAGCTCACTCTCCCCATAACGCCACGCTAGGCGCGACAGCCACTCTCCCTCAACAAACAGCCCCTCTCCTTCTTCTCCCACGTTCGCCAGACTCCAGTCCACTCGCCACAACAACCTGTACGTCGTTAGCCGCCGGCACCATCAACCACTCGTCGTTCAGCCTTCGTTTCCATGCATCGATCTCCGCTGAACGGCATACTGCCTCCGTCACCCAACCTGCACCACTTCCTCCGTCGCTCTCCCCGACGCCGCTGTCTGACCCCCGCAGCACGCGTTGTTCCTGTCTTAAGCCCAGATCGAGCCATCAACCGGCGTCCGTCATCAGTATCCGTCCGAACCCCGAGCTCCGCCCACTTCAGATCCGCCGTTAGGCCCGAGCAAGATCCCGCTCTCGCCTGTTTTGTAATTGAATATTACATTATAATGAATTTAATACTTGCATAGTTTAATTGGTATTATTTATCTGCGGGGTTTTTGGTGAATAATATTGGTTTAGATTTATAGTAATATGATCAAATACACATTTCTCAGTAATAATTATAAGAATTAAAAGAATTTAGTTCGCAAAAGAATCATTTTAGATAATTATAGATAATTTAAAAGAAGTTATTTGGAAGAGAGATATTAAAAGAATACTTAAAGAATTTAGAATTATTTAAAAGAGTTTTTTTGGAATAATTTATTTACGAAGAAATTATTTTGAAAAGGGTTTAGTTGAATTAGTATATGAAAATAATTAATAGAGTTTATTCTAAAAAGAGATATTTGGATTATTATATGTATAATATGTTTAAAATTATTTTGGAAAAGAATTATTTTCTGAATTACATAGTTATTGTTTATGATATATTTTATGTTTTGTGAATATTTACTGGTATCGATATCCCATGATGTGTGGATGGAATTAGTTTATTTATTATCTCCTTGTTGTGAATTGACGAACATTATAGTTCATGATTATGCCTGTTCTCCTGACAGAGCTTAGTGACATGTGTGGGTGTGTTGACTGAGTTTAGGTGGTGAACCCGAGTTTCAATGAGGATTATGATTGATTTAGAAAAACAAAAAGAGTTGGGATGGGGAAGTTAATATTCATGTGCTTGGATGTGACTGTTGATGTATCTTCCAGCTCGCGCCAGTGAATTCGTGTAGTCACTGGGGTTGGTTGTTGGGTTAAAGTGAAAATTCGTTTAGTCACTTTAGTCCGTGACTTGTTTCGTCACCTGAGCTTTGCCTGAGTTCGAACCAGGCCGAGGTCGGATTGCGTGTAGTCCTCTGACCGATTCGTGTAGCGGTATTGGATGCGCGTAGAGGATTTGTGAACAGTCAGTTATCCGGTGATATGAATGTTGACTTTATGTGAGATGTGGACTGGTGAGTTTTAGGATGGCTAGTTACATGACCTCGTTGCTTAGCTAGGTATGGATTCTTGTGAGATGTATGCCAGTGGTTTTTCTTTTCATACATAGATCGGGATTAATATTTAATTATTTACAATTCGAGACATATGGTATATACATGAGGGTTTCCTTGTTTGGATTATTTCGCTCGACGTACTACGTCTCGAGTTGTAGATTTTTAAGTATTAATTTCATCTAGTGTATGACCTTGTGACTTGGATGATTTCTGATCGCTAGCTGCATGATCGTCTTGTTACTTGATTGATTTTATTGGATTTCCGTTGCATGTTTCTTTATCATTTCTGTTGTTATATCGTTTTCGCATTGGGTTTTCGTTCGCTCTATTTGTTTTATGGGGTCTTGCTGTGTGCCATGCACCCTGACGTACACCTATTTTCTTTGGTGTACGTCAGACTTAGGAGAAGAACAGGTTCAGCGGGAGCCAGAGGATTCTCAACAGGAGTGCCTTGTAGACGAAGCAGAAGGAGTCGAAGCCTATTCTTTGATGGTTCCAGTTTACTTTTGTAGTTCTTTCTTTTTCCATTGATCGATGTATTTTTGTATCTCTCCAATATTCATTTGTTCAGTTTTGTATAAGGGTATGTTTGACCCGTATTTTATGTCGTGGATGATATTTATTTGTGATATGTATTATTTTATTTTGAGTTGTCTATTATATTCTTACTGATTGTGATCGGGGACCTGTGCCTTTGTATTGTATCTATTTTCAGACGCTTAGCGTATTGGATTAAGAAGAAAAGAGAAAAAAAATGATAGTGTAAATTTCTTCTTAATCTAATACGTCGCGGGCTTGTTCACTTTCCGATTCTCGAGTATTTTATGAAGCGGGGCGTGACAGGTTTTTTTGGTGGCCCATGCAGGTCACGGTTCCGGTCACGGTCCCGAGTTCTTACTAGTGAGAATATAATGGAAAATTTAGATGCATATCATATTTCATCCGTGAGACTATTCTTGAGCCCTTATTTCATTTTCTTGATAGATTTCATTTCATTTCTATCTTATCACTCTTTGACTCCGGAGTTTCCACGGTTCTTGTCCTACCGCTTCGCGATTACCCTCTCTTTGTATCTCTCCTCTATTCTCGTACCGATCGTTATTATATGTGTTATTATTTTTACAACTATATTTTCTTTGATTTGACTTATACATTATTTGATTGTGTTAATTTTGCATTATTTATTACATATTTTATGTATCACATACAGTGTTGTATTGTATGTTTTTTTTTGTTTATAAATCTATTTTATCTTCCATAGTTCATGTTTTATGTATTGTACATTTTATTTATGTATATTACGCTGATTGTATTTATGTAATTTTTGACTATTTCATAATATACTGCTAGGTCTAAATTGATTTTATATAGTGATTATTATTGTTGTTGAATCTTGTTTATCCCTTTTGCTTTTATATCTTTTATTTTTATACTCGATTTTATTTATGTTTCTTTGAACCTAACTATGACTTGGTATTATTTACTTTGTGTTATATAATTGTTTGTATGCTAGTAATTATTATGTATCGCTTCATTCTGCTATTGATTATTATTATGATTTGTCTCTGTTTGTTTATCTATATGTATTGATATTTTTTTATCTATGTTTATTTTTAATGTTATTTCAATTGTGATTTATGTATGCTCTGTATACCTTATTATAATCTTTATTGTCCTTCTGCCTGATTGTTCTGCATTCTTGTCTTATATCTTGTACTTTTCTAGTGATATTACGTCATTCTCGTGTTTAGTATATTCCCGTCATTTTACATTATCATTGTCTACTATTGTATATTATGTTATAAGTTTATTATCTAGCTTGTTTTATTACGTATAAAATAGTTCCATTTAGTATATTTCATTTCATTCTTTACTCTAATTGCATGTATCATCATTGTTGTTTTAATTTATCAATCATTTCATCTTTTAGTTTTGTTGATGTTATGGTTACTTAATTTCTAAATACAGTTTCTTATTCATCTTAATACTTATATATATTTTGTTCCTTGTTCAAGTTTGTTTGCTTCATTTTTCTAGTCATAATATTATGTACCCAATAGTCATAATACTTATATAAAGTATGTTTCTATAATTATTGTTGTGATATACATATATAATTATCTATTTTGTTTTGATATGATATACTGCATATACTTTTATGAATTGTTGTGTCGTCTCACATTATCTTTCCACGATTGTGCTTACTGTTTTGTCACAATTAATACTTATGTGTTGTTTGACTATTGACTTATTGTAATGCTTATAATGTATTGTTCTTGTTTTACATGATATTCTTGGTATTATAATCTGCAAATTATTATATCATTTCATGATTTGTTTGATGGTTACTATTATGCTATTTTACTTAAATATATTAATATCGTTTGATTTGTGATCATGTATATGTCATATAAATTACTATGTATCTATTATGGTGAATTTTCATTTTAGTGATTTCTATATTTTTATGGTGTTGGATATCATTATGTTTATGCTGCCTATATGTGCATGATATTTATTTTTGTTCTTTTGTATTATTAGGTCTGATATGTTATGACTTTGATATGACTATGATTGTATTTTATGCACTTCACACTTATTGTGATAGTTTATACAATTTTTATGATACTGTTTTGAGCCGTATTACTTAGCTGATTAGTTATAACTTTTAATGATGTAGCTTTCTTTTATTATATTGAATGATGCATATAAGTGCATCACTTTTATTTTAATTCCGAGGGCGGAATTTGGTTTAAGGGGGGTAGGATGTAATGACCGTGAATTTTTATACTAGTTAAAATAATTTTCTAATATTTTAAATATTTAATTATTATTTTTAAAAGAGTATTTGTATTTTTCTCGATTTTCTAGAAATTTTTTTATGATTTAAAGTCTAAGTTTTATATTTATTTAAATGGTTTTGATATTTATAAATTAATTTAGTGTAGTGAAAATTTCTAGAATTTATCTGTTGTGTTACCGATACTATTACGTATCATTTTAAATAATATGTTGTATTATTATTATTATTATGTATTATTTCATATAATACGTTGTATTATTAATTACGTATTATTTGTATAATTTATTGTATTACTTCTACTATTACATATTATCTGTCGTATTAGTATAACTGGTACGTCTTACCCTGTGGATAATTATCCTATAATTATTTAATTTTAAATATAAGTAATTATATTTCTTATTAATTATTTTTGTTTAATTGTGTAATTTCTTGTATTATTTCTACCGTTGCATATTATCAGTTAAATTAGTACAACTTGTACGTTTTGATATGTAGATAATTTTCACGTAATTATTTAATATTTTTTGTGATTATAATTATTTTTAATTAATTTTTAAAACCCTAATTTTCTTTGGGAAAAGTGTTCCTAAGGTGACGCCTTAGATAATCATCTAAGGATGCGGCCTAAAATCACATGATTAAGCTACATTTGTGGATGATCCGTTTCGTTGAACTTGATCTACATATTCTAAAATCCCAACACATCAAGTTTGGGGTGAACCCATCGTCCTTTGACCCTCCGTCGAGCCATGTGAAAACTTCTATTCATTCGAAACCGTTAAAATTAGTACGAGTGGATGAAGGGTCAAACGACGACGGGTTCACCTCAAACTTAGTGTGTTGGGGTTTTAGAATATGTAGATCAAGTTCAACGGAGCAGATAATCCACAATATAGTTCAATCATGTGATTTTAGCTAGCGTCCTTAGATGATTATCTAATGCGTCACCTAAAAAACACTTAAATATAAGGCCAATTGCTTGCTTCTAAAGGAAATAGAATCACGGTGGGAATAAAATTTACATATGAGTGATTATGTCAGCAAATTGAACTCTCGTATATGTGGGATTCTTAATCAATTAGAATCTTTAATTGATCAAGATTATTTCCAAATTAATTAGTTGTCCAAGTGCATTTGCAATTAGGATCTTGCATAAACCAATTTGTCACCAACTCAAAATAGCATTTTTTTCGAACAAAGCATGACCGAGCCGAGATGCCAACTTAGATCGTGTGTATTTGAGGCATCCATAACGAAAACATTAGACGGTCTAACTTATATTGTTTCACAAGTTGAGTTAGAAGAAAGTGATCGAAAGAGAGTTTAATATGATTAGATTTTCCCCCCATAAAATACCATATTTTACATTTCGCACTCGCCACCAATTTCTTTTGTCTCATATATAGTCACCAATTATATATTCAATTGAAAAAAAGAAACAAACCGTGGTGTTAATAAAAAATCCATGAAGTTTACGAGTGTATGTTAGTCAAATAGTTATCGATCTCTTCATGATTGGTTTAGGACAAAAATAAAAGTAAAGAGCAGATCATAATATTTTATTAAGTAGTTAGTTGGCAGACAACTACAACGTGTAGCATGCTGTGCTTGATTAGTATAAGTTAGCAACTTATAAGTAGCTGCAGAATTTAGAAAATGGATACAAGTGTGATTCAAGAGGAAAGTTGAGAAATATTGTATTGATTGCTTTAGTTGAAGCGAGATGTTTTATATATTTTCATATAAAATTCTACTTGATGTATGATAATTATAGTTTTAAAAATGATCTTTAACGAAGTTTTCGGATCCTATCTTATATGCTCTATCATTTTTCAAGTCAGAAGAAAAGAGTTTTGCTATAGCGTGTGTCCCTATGGCACATGTTAAGAAGTATTAAATGGTTTCAAACTATTTTTACTATCATAGAAAAATGCGTACACATGTTAAGAAACATTTAATGGTTTTACTTTATTTTTATTTAAATATACTAAATAAGTTGTTGGAGATGATTAGAATTATCAATGTTAGGTATAAAAAGGAATCAAAACCATTATTAAACTTTACACATCTAGTTATGATGATTATGAAGGAAATTTTTCTCATGTGTTAAATTAAATATACTAAATAAGTTGTCGGAAAGCCTTTAATAATTCTGATGGAAAATTTCCTTACCATCTATTTATCTGTAATGATGACGATCATAATCCCATTATATTTAGCTTTCCAATTGATTTTGTTCAAGCTTGGAAGTGATTTTTCTACTTGGAATAGATAAGGTGATGTATGAAATTTTGAAGTTGATATATATATTGCCTTCAAAAAGCAAGCTCCTGCATTTTAGTACAATTAATTCACCATAATCGAAGAGACTGAATCCACATCTTCTTGAGATTAAAAATATATTATAACATTGTTTGAGCAAGACTCGCTTGATAGCAATTTTAAGTATTTTCTTATACTGTTAATTACACATAACCATCTCTCATCTATGCATTCGTTGATGTTATTATCACTCAACTCGTTTATTAACATTTACTAGCTTTTACCCCCTGAGTGTTGTGTGGCCGCAAAGACAATTATAAATGAATGATTTAACACATGAGAAAAATTGGGCGGTGTCATATCAACTTTAGAATAGAAAATGTAGAGAAAAATGGATAAGGGAAAAAATGAATAATATTAATATTTTTAGAACAATAAAAAAAATGAAGAATATTAATGGTACTTATGATGAAAAGTCATGATCTAACTGCTTATGTGTTAAGATGAATAGTAAATATGCGTTATTTACACTTTGGTACTCCAAAATTTTATCCATGTTCCACCTTAATATACCATAAAGTATTTTTTACCACTTTAATACCTCAAAAGTTCTAGTCCATTTTATTTTAATACAAATTTAACAGAAAATATAAAGTTACGTGGCCGGTATCAAATGAAATGGTTTGAAGCGCGCCTTGGAGTATTAAAGTAAAAATATGCATTAACTCTGGGTATCCGAGTGAAAGTAAAACCATTTAGAGGGTTTTTTCATGTATACCGCTCATCACTTTAATATTTGTAAATTTATCCTGCAAATCTTGGTCTTTACAAAACTACCCCTTAATTTCCTCATATTGAGTTTTTATGCTCCTCTCACTTGACGGTTTTAGTTTTTCAATAGAAAATATCGCAAACCTACTAGAAATTATTGGAAAATTTGGAGACTGTCCTATTTAGAAACTAATATTGATAAGTTGAAGAGATAGAGAAACTGAATGTGCAAGAATTGAGAGGTAATTAGTTTGCAAATATCAAGATTTGATGGGTCAAGTTGCGAACATGGAAGATTTGATGAGTATGTATGCAAAAACTATTAAGGCTCTGTTTTTCATAGTTATTTGTCTGGTTGTGTTTGTTCAATCAGTGGTATTAGAGCCATGAACAATCTAAACGGGATGATGTCGCCTTCTATTCCTATATTGGATGGAAAGAATTATCACTAGTGGAGAGTGCAGATGAATGTGCTATTCGAATACTAAGATGTATTGGGTGTCGTAGAGAATGGAGTTTCCGATCTCGCAAAGAGCACAAGTGAAGCCGAGAAGAAAGCTCACAGTGAGATCAAGAAGAAGGATTGAAAGACGTTATTCTAATTCATTAAGGAGTGAATGATTCAATTTTTGAGAAGATAGGCGGCGCAATTACGCATAGCAAGCGTGTGATATTTAGGAGACATCGTACCATGGAGTTGAAAAGGTAAAAAAAATTAGGCTTCAAAAATTGAGATGTCAATTTGAAGTTTTGTAGATGGAACCTACTAAAAGTGTTACAGATTTTATGATTCGAGTACTTGCTTTAACAAATCAAATAAAATAATCGAGGAGAAGGTTGTAGATTTAGCAGTTGTGGAGAAGATATTGTGATCTCTTGCAGCAAAATTTGATCATATCATGGTGGCAATCAAAGAATCAAAGGATTTATCCAAGATGACAGTTGATGAGTTGATGGGTACCCTACAAGTTCACGAGCAACACATGAAAGAGAGGTCATCCGAGAAACCTATTGAGAAAACTTTCCAAAGTCAAGCTTCAATAAAAAATAACAAAGGAGTACAAGATGAAAGATACTAGTGAGGAGGAAATTTCCACGGTAGAGGACGAAGATATGACAACTACAATAACTGAGGATGTAGATACTACAATAGTTGAGGTCGTGACAATTATAATGGCAATCAAAGAGATGACGATAACCATAGAATCAATTATCAATCAAATTCAATTTATCAAGGACGAGGTCGAGATCAAGGTCGAGGGTTTGGACGTGGTGGAGAAAATTTTAATAAATCAATCGGTGAATGTTACATATGTCATAGGTATGACCACTATGCAAAGGAGTGCAAGTACAAGGATAATTCCCAATCTAGAGAAGATGTTTGATTTGCACAAGAAAGAGGTGATGAAGACAAGCACACTTTGTTGATGGTCACGACATCCGGTGAAGAATCAAATTATAGCGCATAGTTTCTTGATAGTGGATACTCTAATTGCATGTGTAGAAAGAAGGAATTGTTCGTGAATCTGGATGAGTCAGTACGGTCCAAGTCAAGTTTACCGATGACAATACTATACCAGTGAGGAGAAAAGGGAGAGTTCTTATCAAGTTAAAGAATAGAGACCACAAATTTATTTCCAATGTGTTCTATATGCCGCGAATATGAAGAACAATTTACTCAGTATTGGCTAACTTCTTTAAAAAAGGTACAATTTGTGATTTTCTAATAATCAACTCTTAATCTTTGATAAAAGAGGTGTATTTATCCTTAAAGCCCCTATGACAAAGAATCATATGTTTTGAGTTAACATCGAGAACAATGTTTATCATTGCTTCAATGCTATTATGAAAGATGAATCCTGGTTGTGGCATCTTCATTTTGGACATCTGAACCTTCGCAGATTGAAGTTGCTTGCTCAAAGAAATTTGACGAGAGGCTTGTTCGCTATATACCATCCCGAGCAGTTATGTGAAGGTTGTGTTCTTGAAAAGCAACACAGATTTCCCTTTGATATTGAAAATACTTGGTATGCAAAGGAAGCCTCTTGAGCTCATCCATTTAGATGTGTGTGGCCCTATGAATGCTATATCCAATAGCAATAACTGATTCTTCCTTATTTTTATTGACGATTTCACATAGGTCTACTTTTTGTAGTAAAAATCTGAAGTCTTTGATTGTTTCAAGAGCTTTAAAGCTTTAGTTGAGAAGGAAAGTGGTTACTTTGTCAATGTGCTATGAACAAATAGTGGATGTGAATATACTTCAAATGAATTCAATAAGTAATGTGAAGAACAAAGAATAAAAAGTAAAGTCACTTTTTCCTACACACCTCAATATAACAGCGATAGATAAATGAAAAAATAGAACCATACTTGATATGGTGAGAAGCATGCTAAAGGCTAAAGGTTGCCAAATTGCTTTTGGGGTGAAGCTATCTCATGCATTGTTTATTTGGTGAATAGGTCACCAATAAAGTGAGTTGATAATCTCACTCCTGAAGAGGCGTTGACTAGTTATAAGCCAAGTGTAAGGTATCTCAAAGTGTTTGGCTCCATTGTTTATGCTCATGTTATAGGAGAAAGAAGAAAAAACTTGAAGACATAGGCGAGAAGTTAATTTTTATTGGCTACAAGTCCAGAGGCTACAAGCTCTACAACCTCGTTGTAAAGAAGGTGATTGTAAGCAGAGATATTGTGTTTGCTAAAAAAGCTTGGAATTAGAATATGGAAACACAAAACGATTCACGATATACTCTCCTTAATATTCTTAAAGACGTTGTCCCTGTTGCAACTGAAGAAGCACCATCAACCAATGCTCCCGATGCTCCAGCCCAACAAATTTCATTAGAATTTGAAAGTCTAAGAAGAAATCGCTAACCATCAGTTCTCTTAAGGGATTATAAAGTAACTCCAGATGATGATGTTGATGCAGAAGGAGATATAGTGCACTTCGTAATGTTCATAGATTGTGAGCCAATTATTTTTGAAGAGGCTATTCAAAATCCTAAGTGGATAAATACAATGAAAGAAGAGATAAAGACAATCGAGAAGAACAACACGTGGGAGCTTACTAATATCCCACAAGGACATAAAGCAATCGATATGAAGTGGGTTTTCAAGACAAAGACTAAGGTGAACGGCAAGGTTGAGTGGCATAAAGCACCATTGTGACGATAGGTTATGAGCAAAGAGCTCGTTATGATTACCAAGAGGTATTTTTCCCTGTTGCTAGAATTAAAATTGTTAGACCAATACTTGCCTTAGCTACACAGAAACATTGGAATATTAATTGGATGGACGTGAATTCGGCTTTTCTTAATGGGCCACTTGAATAAGAAGTCTTTGTGAAGTAACCACCTGAATTGTGAAGAACGGGTGTGAGCATAAAGTATATAAGTTGAAGAAAGCCTTATACGGGCAAAAGAAAGCTCTCGAGCATGGACCAAAAGAATTGATTCTTTTTTTTAGAAAAATGGATTTCAAAAGTGCCCCTCTGAGCATGCCTTATATGTCAAGACAAACAATTCTAGTGATATAATATGGTTATGCCTTTATGTTGATGACTTGATTTTTACTAGCAATAACATTAGAATGATTGAAGATTTTAAGAAATCAATGAAGCATTAATTTGAGATGACAAATCTTGGTTTGATGTCTTATTTTCTCGGCGTTGAAATAGTTCAAGGCAAAGATGGGATTTTCATATGTCAAAAGAGGTATTGTGCTGAGTTGTTGAAGATGTTTTAAATGTTTGATTGCAATCCTGTTAGAATTTCTATGAAGGTTGATACTAAATTATCTCGAGAATGTGATGGTGCACAAGTTGATCCTACTTATTGAAGAAATACAGGAAACAGGAAAAATCAGCCAGACAGACTGGCGGTCGACCGCCAACGTGCACAAAGTCTAGTGGGATTCGGAGATGATGGCGGTTCGACCACCACGGTCGCATGAGCGGGCCACCACGGTCGACGCGTGGATGACTGTAATGTTTTCTGCTCTCGGGTTTGAGGCTTCGGATCGACGCCGGCGATCGACTTCGTGGCATGACTGTAATAGATTTTATTGCTTCTCGGGTTTGGTGGTTGGTCGAGGCCGTCGCGGTCGACCGCGAAACCTGCGTGGTCGACCGCCGCGGTCGACCATCGATGATTTTTTGGGCTGAGCTTTGGTTTTCGACCCGATTCGTTTCTGAGTTATATATAACCCTAAACCTGATTTGTTAGGGTTAAACAAGGACGATTTTGAGCAGTCTTTGAGAGAGGATTGTTGCATCTAATTATGGGAGAGTTGTGAGAGATCTAGAGCTTTGTTTTAGGGTTTCATCAGTGAGATTTGTAACCCTACTTGTATTCTCTGATTTCTAATAGTAAGAACTTCCCCCCTCCTTACCCCGTGGACGTAGGCAACTTACCAAGCCACGTAAATTGTTTGTTCTTGCCGTGGTTGTGTTTTGCATATTAGTTGTGATTTATCTTGAGTTATTGTTCATGTTGCACAAGAAAAGCTTCCGCCGCGCACAACAATTGGTATCAGAATTAGATCGACAACATGGGAGATACAAGCACATCAGGTTCGTCTCTTACAAAGGCGATACCGAGTCTGAGCATCAATAACACAAGATTGATGTTCCAAAGTTTAACGGCAAGATTAATTTCGGATTGTGGAGGTGTCAGGTGATGGATGCCTTGAATGCACAGAATTTGGAGGAGACTCTTGAGTTAAAAGAGAAACCCACAGATATGGAGGATAAGGTTTAGAGGAAGATGAACAGTAGAGCTTGTGGTGTTATTAGGTCATGCTTGACGCCGGATCTTATTTATGATGTTATGAACGAGACATCGGTGAAGAAGATGTGGGAAACACTCAATGAGAAATTTCTTACGAAGAGTATTGAGAATCGGCTTCACTTGAAGAAGAGATTTTACCAGTTCAAGATGAAGAGGAGAGTTTCCATCAGGGAGCATGCCAACAACTTTACTAAGCTACTTTCAGATATGACCAATGTGGACATTATAGTTGAGGATGAAGACAATGCGATGCTACTTCTGTGTTCGTTGCCCGAAGATGATTATGGTACGTTCGTTCTCAATATGATCAATAGAAGAACTACAGTCAGCTACTGTAGGGTGAATATTTGATTTCCCGAAAAAGGGAGTTTCGTTTGTATTTATAAGAAAGCTTATTACAAACTAATGATCAAATAGTTACAACAGAAGCAGAGGCAAGGCCCTCTTTGTTTTGTGTGGGGACTTTTAGGTGGCTACAGGATGCTTCGCTCGATGCTCGTGTCGAGTCTGCTTCCCTTGGACCGTTCGAATGAGGTTGCTGGAGAGCTTCAGTTCGCAGTAGAAGCTCAACTTGAGAGAGTTCGGGTCTGTTTAGTTCGCCGGCGATCGGAGCTCGGAACTAAGCAGTAGTGCTGCAATGCAAAGAAAGTTGTGCAGAGAGCTTGGTCTCAACTCTTTTTCCTAAGTTTTGCGACCTCCTCTCCAGTGTGCCGGAAGAGGCTTTTAAATGGGAGAAGGACAACTTGACTCCTCCTTGAATTGTGGGATGTGACCACATCTTCTTCAGAGACGTCTAGCTGTTCCTCGAAACCATGATCGGTCATTCCAGGGATTGTGCTTTATGTCCTGTCACCTACGATGGGAAGGCCCATTCTTGTATGTGAGGCAACAAACGACTACTATCCGAGTGGATTTGACCAGCATTAATGAACCGCATTTATGAGTCCGCAGATCGATGAGGCGTCTGTCCGATCACCAGTACTGTGCGTGACCGCCCGGCGTGCTTTGAGCACGACGCTTTCTCCTTTCCGGTCAGGAGAGGCGGTGAAGTAGGTGTACAGTACTCGAGTGAGTCTAGCCAGCTTGCCGAGTGCCGGCGGACCCAGCTCCAGACTCAGACAGCCGAGGTGAGTCGCATTTATGAATGCTCAGGTTGACTCGACACCTGTCCAGCTCCTTCGCGCTGTGCGCACTGTGGGCGGCCGTTTTGACGGCCCTGGGGTACTGTGCTCTCTCTCCCTTTGGGTCGAGAGAGGTGGGAAGGCCCACCTCAGCACGTGGGGTAGTGGATACCCAGCTGTACTGACGGTTTTGGGGCTTGCTGGCGGATTCGACTCCGAACTCGGGCAGGCGAGTTGAGCGAAGAGCAAATTTCCGCCATCCTGATCGCTCCTGACTCATGCTGGCGAGTCGACCGTTAGGCGAACCTGGACTTGAGTACAGTCGACGTCTACGCGGTTTAGGTCCGTGCCAGAGAATTGGGCGTGCGAACTCTTCTCGTAGGCAAATTTCCTGTAGACCCATAGAGGTATTTTTTACCGTCTACAAGACCCCCTTCAAAGTTTTCAGACCTAAACTGGCTTGCGTGTGGTCTGGAATACTTTGAATGAAGAAATTGTTGGCGAAGCAAGTGCCTTCGATTTCTCTTAGGATTTTTAGCAAATCCTCAGCTATCAACGGGTTTGATGTGCCTTTACCGATTACCGTTTGAATCGGGCTAGCCATACTATTCTCCTCAGTATGATGAGTTGTCGAACAGTTTCTCTTAGGCTTAATGCTAAGATTTCTGCTCTAACCCTTAGCCATCTGGGGCGTGGGTTTCAACCGTTTAAGCAAGGTCATTCTTTTGGCTTTGTTCGTAATTTTACCTTTGAGGGCGAATGCATCGTCAAGGCGAAATTAATTTTTGAGAGCCAATTTTCGCGCGACTCGTGGGGTTATGCCCCGTATTTTCAGGCGAAACCCTCCCTTTTGTAGGCGGAACCGGATCTGACGAGAGATGAGCCACGCGTCTGCTGATAGAGCCTCGTGCTTCCCAGCTAAGACATTGGATCGTGGCGATCGTGACTTGACAGCACGATCCTCGTGCGTTTCGCCCCGCGACGTATCGTGGCCGTGGTTCTCGGACTCAACCGTTGGATTCAACCGCCAATCTCGGTTCCTTCGATGTACTGAGGGTGATCTGGACCGTCGAATTTAATCGTGGCCACGTTTCTTGTTCGTTAGGGTTTTCGCCTTTCGAGGGCAGTCGTGGCCACGTGGGCAACTCCGCCCTTCTAAATCAGCCGTTTTCCTCCATTGGGATTTACCGTGCTTTCAAATCTCGAAAGGGAACATCCAAGGAAAGAATTCCCGCTTCCTCTTACAATGGCTCCGAAATCTAAGAGGTGCAAAGTGAGGGGTGCAGGTCCCGGACGTTACTCCGACCGTCTCTCTGCCGGCATGCCTGCTGGTGCTCTGGAGTCGTGCCCAGGTACGTTGATGGATTCGTTGGGCGATCCCTTGCAGGCCTTAGGCGTCGGATTTAGGGAGATGAGTGTTGCTTATTTCCCCGATTTGGGGCAAAGTTTGCCCTATTTTGCCTTTAGAGGATGAGTACTGTCCCCGCGGGCGAATTCTCCAGTGGGGAGGAGACGAACCCCTTTTTCGTAAGGCGAGTTCGGCCCTTCCCATTAGAGGGGAGTGTAGTCCGTAGGGACAGACCTCGTTCGAAGGGGGTTCCCCCTTTCGATAGGCGATTTCGCCTTCCTATGTTCGATGGGCGATTTCACCTCTACAGCGGATTTTGTCTCAATTGACTTTCTATTTCTTGTTGCAGCGACCTTCCCTGATGAGGCTTTCCCGGAGGGTGTGGCCGTTGGCCACGTCGGGGCTATGAGCTACACGGCCCCTTCTCGTTTTCCCTCGTTGGCTCCAGTACCCTTGTTCACTGCTGATAAGCTGCATGGTCTGGTACAGAGGGTCACGGATGGTCATCACTTGACCCTGCGCGAGCTGACGACCAATGCGGCGCTGACAGATGAGGCCAGGGCAGAGCTGCCGAAACCTCAATTTCTGTTCGGCGACTCCATGACCGACCCTTCTGCCCTGTTGCTCAAAGAGAGCCGGTGGTTCCGCACGGTAGAGGGGACCCATTATTACCTCCCCAGCATGCCGAGAGGGTTTTCGATTGTTGAGCTGCGGTCCCTCGCGATTCCTCGGACGATGAACTGGGATTTGACCCCCACTCAGGACGGGGTCACTTGTGGCGTCTTTACGGGTTCTACGGCTGGGTATGGAGTGGAGAGCTCATGTAAGCGCGTGACGGGTCTGCGCCCTGGCTTAGTGTCTGCTGACCCGCCCGTGGGGGAATCGACAGCGGTGGCGGAGACTTTCCGTCACCGCTTCTTCCGAGTCGGTGGAAGCTTTCCCCCGAAGGACTTTAGAGCCCCGGGGTGGGTTTACTCTGCACCTGGCAGTGACACGTGGTGGTCCAAGATCACCGACTATGTTTTGGCCGAGAATGCTGACCTCAAAGGCACAGAGCTGTATGTGGCCCTCGAAGCCACTCGACATGGCCTGCGGATCAACGCTTCTCAATTCCATAGCATTCTGGAATTGTATTGTGCGGAAAGCGGCACATTTTTCACCCCCAACGGTGAACTTGGTATCACCCCCTTCGAGATGCACGACGTGTCGGGGCTGCCTCGCGACGTATTAGACTGAGAAAATATATACTAGACTTTCTACTCAATCTAATACACTAAGCGTCAAACAATATAAAGCGAAGGCACAGGTCCCCGATCACAGTAGCGAGAATATAATAAACAACTCAGAACAAAATGATACATATCACAAATAAAATATCATCCCAGACATAATATTCGAGTCAACATGTTCTGATACAAAACAATCCAACTGAAATACTGAAAAATATAAAAATACACTGATCAAACAAAAAAGGAAAGTGCTACAAAAGTAAACACGGGCCATCGAACAACTAATGAAAATAACTAAGCTTCGGGTTCTTCTTCTGCTCTGTCTGTAGGGCACTCCTGCTGAGAATACTCTAGCTCTTACCGAACCTGTTCATCATCTAAATCTGACTTACAACCTGAGAGAATAGGAGTACGTCAGCGTGCATGGCACACGGCAATATCTCAAAAGGAAGAATAGAAACGGTCGAACGACCAATACAATAACACATGCAAAAATAATAATGACAATAGAAACGTGCAACTGAAAATCTAACAATCTAGTTGCAATCCACTACTAGAGTATAACAATCAGAAGAATCCATAAATATCCGAGTAACAAGGTCATACAACTAGGTAAAATTAATACTTAAAAATCTACAACACAAGACGTAGTACGTCAAGCGAAATAATCCAAACAAGGAAACCCTCATGTATATACCATATATCTTAAATTGTAGATAATTAAATATTAATCCCGGTCTATGTATGAAAAGAAATATAATTAGTCCACATCTCACCAGAATCCATAATCATCCACGATGATAACCTATATAAGGTGATAATAAAGGAAATTTTTAAATGTAGATATCAAACAAAGCCTACCATAGGACACATAAGTATATTATTCTTATTTTAGATGTTATTTGAATTTCCACCATAAAACACGCAAGCATATTATTCTTGTTTTACATGTTATTTGAATTGGGGAAGAATATTTTCATATATATAATCGGGTCCCCGTAAAGTCATCCGGGGGCCGCCCTCAAGTTAAGTTTGGCTCTCTAGCCTAAGTATATATATAACTCACAATATCAAGAAAGCGAATATGCTCGCTTATATAAATGTTATATTCTTCGTCCAATTCCCCTTTATATCCCCATATTTGTCAGTTTAATTAAGTAACTGTACATGAAATATCATGCACTAGCCACGGAGTTACCGTGGAACGACTTTTGTAAAAACTATAAAAATAACCGTGACCCATAACACATCCGATCAAGATAATAGTAATAGTCAAGGAAACCTCATACCAGGATATCGATATCAAGGGAACTCGAAACTCCTCACATCGGAATATCGATGTCGAGTGAGTATAGTCATGCTTTGAAACACGCTTACCAATCATACTTTTAACAGGAGTCGTCTGTTGGCCTTCTTGTTTTGATGGTGATTTAGCAAACAATTTACATCTAATGTTGTTTGTCTAGTGTTTATGTTTTCATATTTATTCTAAGCAAACAATGAGTTGGAGGATGGATGGAATAGAGCTTCAACGATCATATCCAATTGAGGTTGGCGGAATAGTGGAGTGAAGCCTTGCAATTCAAAGTTAAAAAGTTAAAGATCAAGTTCAAGCTTCATCCGTAAGTGTACCAAGTCGAGCTTATTGAAGATCAAGATCATAGTTTGGGTAACTTAGTTTAGGTTTTATATTATGTGTGTTAAGTACCTTAAGCTCAATATCATATACACACACATATTTGGTTTCTATGTATATATATAGTTATATATATACATGCATGGTTTTGGGTTTTCATATTTACAAATATGAAATTACATATTTCATATTTATTATTATGATTTTGTTTAACTACTTAGATATAAAACAAATATATTTTCATATACATACTCTTATATTTTATTTTCTATTGTATTTGTAAAAATATTGTATTTTTAGTTTTTGGACTTAACAATAATCATATAATAATCATTGTGTAAAGTTTCAAAACATGGTTTAGTCAAAATGTCAAAATTCACATGTTTACATTTTCATGTTTTGACATATTTTGTAAAATTATGATATTTTTCATTTGGGAAGTCCTTTTTGAAAACCAGTCATTGTAGCATGTTTATTATCATGTCTACAATCATTCCCCAAAGGTTTATATTTTTTAGAATTTATTTGATATTTTTAAACAGTGTTTTAAAATCAGCAAACTATTTTCAAAACCTGGATTTTCTTATATCAGTTCACGGTCGACCGCGCCTGAGTTCATTCCCTTTGTTTTTAGCCTGCGGAGCCAACAGAAACTTTCACGGTCGACCGTCACGGTTGACCGTCAGCTCGAATTTTCCCACGGTCGACCGCCACGGTCGACCGCCAAAGTCTCTGGAGCTTTTTCCTGTTGTTTTTGTTGCTCGCGGTCGACCGTCATGGTCGACCGCCGTTTATCCCAACGGCTCTTTTAGTACAGAATCAGATTTCTGATTCTTGAGCTGTTAGGTCTTTTTCCTTGGGGTTTTTGCTATTGCTTTCTCTTCCTATATAAACCCCAAAACCCCCTTCTATTTCAGCAACCCAAGAAATGTTTTAAACAAGTTTTAAAAGAGTTTAAGTTTGTTTAGTTTGTTTTGGGGTTTGCTGTTACAAAGAGGGAGTTTGCATCATCTGTTGAAGAGTTCATCTTGAATATCTTCTCATCCTCTCTTTGTGTTTATAGAGAAGTTTTCTAACTCTTTTCTCTAGCAATATTATTATTGATTTTCATATTCTTATTATTGCTAGTTTGCTATTTGAGTTAGATTTGATTTTTCTCATTGTTTACACACACACCCACTTGAGCTTATTGTATTTTTATACATAGTATATTTGGATTGGTGAGAGTTGTAACAATTGAGTGTGAGCTTTTATTATGTTCTCATCCATATTAGAGAGCAATCATTCTTTGTATTGAGCCTATCTTGTGAGATCACTTTGTAATACACTTGTACACCGAGAGGAGTGTGTGGTGAGAGTCGGGGATCGTCCCAAGAGGAGTGGCGTCGGTTGACGAACCTAGGGAGAGGTTGTAATCGAGCACTTGAGGGAGACACGGGTAGGTCCAACACTTGTGAGGGTGTAGAGTGGGTTTGCAATAGTGTGAGTTGTAGAGTTTTTGGTGAGCTAGAAAACCGAGTGTGTAGAAGTTCCGGCTTCCAAACCGGATTGTAATAGTGGATTTCTCCCCGGGAGTGGGGAGCGGAGACGTAAGACAGAAGGTCTGAACTTCGTGATATTTGATTGTGTTTGAGTGTACTTTGGCGTTTATTCTTATTTGTGCTCATTGCTCTTTTTTGCCATTGTCTCATTATTTATATCATCCACTATCTTGTTTCATTTTGTTTACCCTTGTGTTAGTTTCATATCCTTGCATATATATCTCATAGTATGTCTCTTTGCTAGGATATATTTCATTATTCATATTGCTTATCCTAGCTCATTTATCTTATTGTATTTCAATCCTGCTAGGATAACATGTTAATAGTTTTTATTAACATATAATCGGATTAGATTAGCATAAGACTCTAATCACCCCCCCCCCCCTCTAGGGTCTAACAATTGATATCAGAGCTTGGTGCTCTTTGATTTAAGGTCTAATCGCATTGAGTTAAGGATCCAAGTTATCTTTTTGTGCTAATCTTGTTTTGATTACATTTATATCTTGCTTGCATATTTTTACAAATTATGGATATGAATGATGCATCCTGTTTAGGCTATGATTCTAGTGTTGCTCCTAAATTCAATGTTTTCCCCTATGCTCAATGGTGCTTTAGATTCAAAATATTTGTTCAATCTAAAAATATCGATTTATGGAAAATCATTAATTGTGCTTATATTGTGCTCACGTTGGAGAAATCCAAGTGGAGCAAACATGATAAAAAGATATTTATTATGAACAAACTTATGTTAGAATTTTTATTAAATGCATTTGATTCATTTATGTCTAACAAGCTTGATTCTTTTGATAGCGCTTATACATTATGAAAATTCATAGAAGCACATTAAGGAGACTTGGAGGCGATCCGACAAGCTTTGGAGGATCCCGCTTCAAGTTCTAAAGGAGCTTCATGCACACGACCACTAGGCGATAGCCCTAGTGAGGTTTGCAAGTTCGAATCTATTAATGATTTACCTAATGATGAACTTGCTTGTGCTAGTGAAAAATTATTACATGCCTTTAACAAATTACAAAATAATTTTATTGATTTGAAAGCAAGCATGAAGATTTAAAATCCGATCATGAGAAGTTAGCTTCCAAATTTGATATCATTTCTCAAGAAAGTATTGCTCTTCAAGAAAATAATGATATGTTAAATTTGGAAAATAAAAATTTAAAATTGGATATTGCTAACTTGACTCATAACAAAAATAATGCCATGTTAGAAGTAGAGAACATACAAAATAATACTGCTTCCTTTATAAATGACTATTTATGTTCTACTTCTAAAAATACATATGTGCCTAAAAATAAAGATTTGAATCTTATGAATAAAAGCATTTCATCTTTAGATTCAACTTTGAAAACATGCATTAATAATCATAAGAGGCTTATGGATATGTGTGCCAAGTCTAAGTCATCATCCGCTCATTATGCACACATATATAGCAAAGTTTACAAATGCTCTAATTACGGCCAAAAAGGCTATTTAGCTAAGTTTTGCTATGATGCACATAAATCCTCCAAGACTAATGCTCCTTGTGCATCTCATGTAGCTTCTTCATCACATACACATGCACATACTCATCATGTTCATCATAAGCATGCTCATGTGTTTAAATGTGATATTTGTGGTCGTTTTGGTCATTTGGCCAAATATTGTTTTGATTTGAAAAATAACTCATTTGCCAAATATTTCTAGTAGACCACATATTTATAAATGTAATGTTTGTGGTAGATTTGGCCACTTAGGAAAGTTTTGTTTTGATAATGTTTCACATTTGTAAAAAGCTTCAAATAATTTACTTTTGTTTGCAAATGTTCCACGTGCACCTTTTAATGGTCAACATAAGCAAATGCTTCCTTTCCATTGTACATATTGCAATTGGAAGGGTCATTTGAGTGATTATTGCTATGACCGATCCCGTGCACCACATATTCCCAAGAGGGTTCATAACCCTAGGGATTTGAGTTTAAATGATAGGGGTTATGTCCCTAAATCTTTTGGTACCAAGAGTTCTTGGGTACCAAAACAAATTTAATTTTTAAACCAAGAATTTTTAGTGTTCTTATTTTTTTTCTTTTATTGGTTTTAAAAATTATGTTTTAAGACCTTTTGGTTATGAAAATAATTTTTCTTCTATCAAATCTTTTGTTTTCATGATTATTAGTTTTGATTTTGATGAGAGGTTTGTACTTATATAACCCACCGGATTTATTGGGTGTTTATTCCCAAATCTTATTTACCGGGTGATAAAATATTTATATGGGTTGATACTAGCCCAAGAGCTAGATATAGTTGTCTCTCTTGATTTTTAAATCAATGATGATTTGATTTTACGTTTTTGGATTTAAACTTTGATTTATGATTTCTTTTGGTTGATTTGTTTTCATTTGAAAACCTTTTGCATGATTCTCATGTTCCTCTTCTTTTGATTTCATAAATCTATTCATTTATATGATTTTTATATTTTTTTGTGTTAATGAGACACTTCTTTCATATTAACATATTTATATGTGTTCTCATTATCTTTTTTGTATGTGAGTTATGTTTAACATGTTTTTAATCTATGCTTGCTCACATATGTATGCCTTAGCATTTATTGCATATATTCATTAAGGCATTTTGATAGGGGGAGCAATCCCTATACTTGTTTTATACTCACTCATGCTTATTTGTAGGGGGAGCTTTCATTCTCTTAATTCTTTTGTCGCCTTTTTGATGTTGTCAAAGGGGGAGAAATATTGTGAGTATATAATTCCTTGTTTATATGCATGTGTATTATCTTGTATATGTTCATTTCCTTCATGCATATATTCTTTTTTGTAAATTGTTTGTCATCATCAAAAAGGGGGAGATTGTTGACCTTCTTGTTTAGATGGTTATTTAGCAAACAATTTATATCTAATGTTGTTTGTTTAGTGTTTGTGTTTTCGTATTTATTCTAGGCAAACAACGAATTGGAGGATGGATGGAATAGAGCTTCAACGATCATATCCAATAGAGGTTGGCAGAATAGTAGAGTGAAGCCTTGCAATTCAAAGTTAAAGATCAAGTTCAAGCTTCATCCGCGAGATTACCAAGTCAAGCATATTAAAGACCAATCAAGCTTGGGTAAATTAGTTTAGGCTTTATATTATGTGTGTTAAGTACCTTAAGCTCAATATCATATACACACACGTATTTGGTTTCTATGTATATATATAGTTATATATATACATGCATGGTTTTGGGTTTTCATGTTTACAAATATGAAATTACATATTTCATATTTATTATTGTGATTTGGTTTAACTACTTAGATATGAAACAAATATATTTTCATATACATACTCATATGTTTCATTTTCTATTGTATTTGTAAAAATATTGTATTTTTAGTTTTTGGACTTAACAATAATCATATACATATTTTATTAAGTCTACATAATCATTGTGCAAAGTTTCAAAACATGGTTTAGCCAAAATATCAATATTGTATTTTTATGTTTTGCTGATTATGTTTTGGTCTACATAATCGTTGTAGCATGTTTATTATCATGTCTACAATCATTCTCCAAAGTTTAATATTTTTTAGAATTTATTTGATATTTTTAAACAGTGTTTTAAAATCAGCAAACTATTTTCAAAACCTGGATTTTCTTATATCAGTTCACAGTCACCTGCGGAGTCAAACGGAAACTTTCATGATCGACCGTCACGGTCGACCGTCAGCTTAAATTTTCCCACGGTCGACCGCCACGGTCGACCGCCAAAGTCTCTGGAGCTTTTTCCTGTTGTTTTTGTTGCTCGCGGTCGACCGCCGTTTATCCCAACGGCTCTTTTGGTACAGAATCAGATTTCTGATTCTTGGGCTGTTTGGTCTTTTTCCTTGGGGTTTTTGCTATTGCTTTCTCTTCCTATATAAACCCCCAAACCTCCTTCTATTTCAGCAACCTAAGAAATGTTTTAAACAAGTTTTAAAAGAGTTTAAGTTTGTTTAGTTTGTTTTGGGGTTTGCTGTTACAAAGAGGAGTTTGCATCATCTGTTGAAGAGTTCATCTTCAATATCTTCTCATCCTCTCTTTGTGTTTATAGAGAAGTTTTCTAACTCTTTTCTCTAGCAATATTATTATTGATTTTCATATTCTTATTATTGCTAGTTTGATATTTGAGTTAGATTTGATTTTACTCATTGTTTACACACACACACACACACTTGAGCTTATTGTATTTTTATACATAGTATATTTGGGTTGGTGAGAGTTGTAACAATTGAGTGTGAGCTTTTATTATGTTCTCATCCATATTAGAGAGCAATCATTCTTTGTATTGAGCCTATCTTATGAGATCACTTTGTAATACACTTGTACACCGAGTGGAGTGTGTGGTGAGAGTCGGGGATCGTCCCAAGAGGAGTGGCATCGGTTGACGAACCTAGGGAGAGGTTGTAATCGAGCACTTGAGGGAGACACGGGTAGGTCCAACACTTGTGAGGGTGTAGAGTGGGTTTGTAATAGTGTGAGTTGTAGAGTTTTCGGTGAGCTAGAAAACCGAGTGTGTAGAAGTTCTGGCTTCCAAACCGGATTGTGATAGTGAATTTCTCCCCGGGAGTGGGGAGCGGAGAAGTAGGACGGAAGGTCCGAACTTCGTGATTATTTGATTGTGTTTGAGTGTACTTTGGCGTTTATTCTTATTTGTGCTCATTGCTCTTTTCGCCATTGTCTCATTATTTATTTTATCCACTATCTTGTTTCATTTTGTTTACCCTTGTGTTAGTTTCATATATTTGCATATATATCTCATAGTATATCTCTTTTCTAGGATATATTTCATTGTTCATATTGCTTATCCTAGCTCATTTATCATATTGTATTTTAATCCTGCTAGGATAACTTGTTAATAGTTTTTATTGGCATATAATCGGATTAGATTAGCATAAGACCCTAATCATCCCCCCCCCTCTTGGGTCTAACATCGTCTTCATGTACAGTCTCTCCTATTGGATAACAACTAAGTGATAAAACAACAAGCTTCCACACAGCTATTCATGTCAAGCAATCCCACACAGAAAATCACAATATACACTACAACTAATCATGTTACAGTATCGAACAAGTTAATTACTATGTGTATAATTGTAATAAGAGTGTCAAAGTGTTGGTATCATTGTAATATATGGCAAACACAGGTAACATTCGTATATTATATATATATATATATATTATATAATATATATATATATATTATATATATTATATATATATATATACTATATATATAAGTATATATGATATATATATAATATATATATATATATATATGATATATATATAATAAATCAATTAATCCTTTTAATTCTAAACTTAAATCTTTTCAGGACATTAATATATTAATTCAAAATAATCTTTAAAATAAAACCTTAAAATTTATTTCTTAATAATCAAAATATCCTTTTTCTAAAAATAACTCTTTAAACTTATTTATTACTATACATGATTCAAAATAATGCCTAGAAAATACATTCTTTCTTCCAAAAAAACATATCATAATTAATCATATAATTATCAAATATCAATTCATTAGCATACGGCTCAAAAATACCCTATCATAGCTCCTCTTAACGAATAATCAACTAATATAGTATCCAATATCATATAGTATGCGTTCGTCAAGCAATTGCACACAGGTTATAACCTATCAGCAGTCTAATTCTATGCGAATCAATTATTAACAGATATAAATAATGGATACAGATAAAGGGAAGCAGGATCATTGCGCTACGAGGTATTAAATGAGTTGACTGTGATTGATGGCGGCGCGTCGGTGATGCGGAAAGGCGGCACTGGTTGAGAGTGGGGGGAACCAAGCGGCGAGTTTTGGCTATTGCGACGGCTTGAAAGGGACAGCCGGGAAGGTGACGGGCGTCGCTGCTGGAAGTGGTTTGTGGCGGCCGAACGTGGCGGTTGCGGCGGCGTGGGATCGGGGGGCAGCCTGAGGTGAGCGGCGGCAGGAGGAAGGGAGTAGCTGGCGGCTGTTGGTCGGATCTGGGTTTGGGGAGGTTCGACGGGCGGAGGAGGCCGCGGCCGATCTTCGTGGTGGCTATGCAAAAGCCCTGGCGCGGTGGAGGGGGAGCTTGACGGGGTTCTAAGGTGGCGGCTGGCTCAGGTCGGCGGTGAATGGAGAGGCAGCAACGAGAGGAGGTGGTGGTGCGCACAGGTGAAGAGGACAACGGCGAACTCAGAGTGGGGCGGCGGCGGCGCTACGGTTGGCGGAGGAGAGAGGAGGTGGGGACCGGCGGCTTGCGGGAGGCGCAGAACAGTGGTGGCGGTTGTGTCGGCGGCTCGAGGGCTGCGGCGAAGTGGCTGATGGCGCGGGTGGCCGCAAAGTCAGAGCTGCGCTTGGTGCGGAGCGGTGAAGCTGCAGGGCGGCCGCGCTGGCGTGGGGGTGCGTGAGGTCAGCGCGGCGATTGTGATGGGTCAGTGTGGAGAGGGGGTGGCTGACGGAAGCTATAAGAATGAGAGGGATGAGGGAGGAGAAGGCTTGAGTTTTTAGGAAATGGAGGAGAGAGAAAGAGAGTACGGGTGAGAGATGGAGAGAAAATGATGTGTATGTGATATATTTGAAGAGAGTAAATATTTGATGAGGAGAGAGAAAATAGAGATTGATTGGAGAGAGGGTATGAATGAGCTGGAGAGAATTATTGAAGAGAGAGAAGGAGCATATATTAGGGGTTTTGATTTGATTACGGGAGAATTATTTGGTATGATTTTGAATTTTGAAAATGAGAGAAAATGGAATGAATGATTTATGGCTGGAGAAAATCATGGGGAGTGATTTGAGGGAATGAATGGGAAGAGAGAGAGTACGAGGATTAGGGTTAGGGTAGTATACATGCACTTGGTAGGTAAAATAAGTGCACGTAAAAGTAATATCATCACGTATCAATAATATAATTCAAATATTCTATACGAAATTATGATAATCTTATAACGATTAATCAATTAATATTATCGGCCAAATATTAATAATCACTATCATTTTATAGATATATTTTATTAAATATTAATATCCAAATATTAAAAATATTTTATTTATTATTTTTTTATACTAAAAAAATATGTATCGAAGAATCAAGGTTGTTACACAAAGCTCTACAAAACGAGCACGAAAACAGACGAGACTTCTATTAGTAAAACAAGTATATCTTTTCTTAGGAAAAACTATTTTTAGAAATGATTTTCTATTTTGAAAACTAGATTCATACATCTTTCAATTGGCATAGGTTTGGTTAGGTTTGGAGTTTATTTGTTATCACAAATTTCTAGTTAAACATTATATGTGTGCAGTAGTTTTTCTGCAAGATATATTATTAGTAAAAATGACATACCTTTTTTCTCTATACAAACTCTTTTTAAGAATGGTTTTCTGTTTTAGAAACTAGATACATATATCTTTTATTTGGAGCTAGTTTGGTTAAATTTAGAATTTATTTGCTATCTCAAAATCTCAGTTAAACATTATATAAGTGCTGTACTTTTTTGTAAAAAATATATATTTAGTACATCTCTTAAATTTCTCATATATAAATAAAATTATGAATAACCCTAATGATCATGATCATGATACTATCATAAATAATAAGAAAATATTACTAATCTAGCATTAGTTTATGTTTTAACATAAAAAAATATGATTTTTAACATCACAAGTTAAGTTTTAAACATGAAAACACATATTAAACATCTAAACTAGTTTTTTAACTATAAGGATGGGTTTGAATGAAGATAATCTTGCCTCAAACATCATTTTAAGCCTTTGAAATAAACAGCAAGCAATCCACGGGCACAAACAACCCGTTCTCCCTTGTCACACGTCGAAGATTTCGCCCTCGTGTCGGTATTGTGCTTCATAAAGCTCTCAAATTTCATAAAAAAAGATTTAGGATTTTTGATGAGAGAAAGTGGTTGCTAGGGTTCATAGATATGATAAAAAGAGGAATTTTAATGAAAAACACAAGTATTTATAGAGGAAAACCCAAAACAAACCTGTTTGACCCGAACCAGAAAACCTAGTTTGACTAGAAAAACAACCTTCGGTATGTTGACTATAACTTTCATATATGATCTTAGAATGAGGCGATCTAAGATTAATTGGAAAGATCTTGAAGAGACCTACAACTTTGGTCTTTTAAGGTTTCCCTGATTCCAACTTCTTCGATGTATAAAATGCATATACTTTTAACTAGTCGTTTTTCCCAATTCAGGCCCGTGCACGTGTGCATGATATCACTTCCATATTCATATATATACATTGAATTGATCTCAAATATATTCCTAGCATACTCAAACATTAATAAATATTATTTTTTTCATAATGTAACATATTTATTATTATTAATTATAAAATATTCAAATTTTTGGGGTTTTACAATATTGGTCGACTGGTCTGTTGTTGTTTTGTAAACATTGATCTTTCCCACGTCCTTTTGATCACGAACACGAAGTGCGAGTTGCACGCTGATACACATGCGAGACTATAAGAGGGCACGTACTAGATTTGAGCATGCACGAGCCAAATGATATGCGTAGTCTAATGTGTTTGTCACGATAGGGAGTGACATTTTTTTGATTTACAGTAGTTGTGGATGCTTTAGTTCCTTAGTCCGTGCACCGCAATGAGAATACGGTAGAATACACTCTGAGTACGTTAGTCCATGCACCGTAATGTGAACGTGGTCGACTACACTCCGTGATGCATCATTGTTTTAGTGGTGAGTGCGCATGTCCATGTACCGCATGATATAGCAGGTGACTACACACCGAATGTGTTAGTCCGTGAGCTACATGATGCCGTAGACGACTACACACTTCATATTTAGGAAACCTAGAGCTCAGACGAGTACTATTTGTGAACATAGACTAACATTTGACATTCTTATATGGCGGTGTATAATTTAATGAGGTTTTCACAGGTTTGTACTTTTGCTTCTGTGCCACCTACTCGAGGGTAGCATGAGATATTACGATACGACTTGACTTGGACGAGATGTTGATGGTGTATTTTCTTTGTTGATTTAATTATTTATAGGATTTGGAGTTGATATTTAGTGATCCACAATTTGAGATACATGGTATATAAATGGGAGTTTCCTTGTTTAGATTATTTCGCTTGATGTACTCATCTCATGTTGTAGATTTCTAAATCTTAATTCCTCTTAGTTCAGGATACAAGTTTTATATATTTTATGATTAGTATTTTTATATATACCTAACCCCTTCCCTCTAGGGAGCCAGGGTGTCGAAGAGCCGCAGGTTGACGGAGACCCAGTGTAGATTTTCGTTAATTATAAGTAGTTAATTAACTCTCCACAGTAAACAATTTATGATTTTAGTTTTCTCTCAGTGATGCATATCATTTTGGAGGCTGAGTGCCTATGTATTTTTCTATTGACTCTCATATATTTGAGATTTGATGTACTTATTTTAGTTTACCAGATGTATTTTCTTTTCTTCTATTGAAACAAAATTATAGTTATTATTGGATGTCTCTTCTGTATATTGTGTTCCTTGTGTTGTCATCTTTGATATATCTGCTTGTACTCTCACTTCTTATTTTGACATCTGCTAGAGCGATATTAATGTGATAGTGAAACATGTTTATACACAGTGTTGGGTGCATGGTTGGTTTAACATCTTTAGTTTCACCTTAAACTGCAGCCATGTGTGAAACTAGGGGCATCAGAGTATCTCTCAGATATTCTAGTTTATGCTGAGCTAATTGACGATGCAACTGTCGATACTCCATTTCAACATGAGCCTCTATCTGATCCTACCCGATACCGACATCTTGTTGGTCAGTTGGTCTATTTGTGTATCTCTCGACCAGATATCTCTCATGCTGTTGGCATTGTTAGTTAATTTATTGATGCCCCATGTTCTGTACACTATGATGCCTTATTATGGATTTTTCGATATCTCCGGGGCACTAGCATCCGCTCTCTTTTGTATCCTGCTACAACTGATTTAGAGCTTCGTGCATATTCTGATGCTGATTAGGCTGGTGATCTAACTACCAGAAAGTCTAATATATATATATATATATTTATTGGTGATTTCCTTATTTTCTGATGGAGTAAGAAACAAGATGTTATCGCTCTTTCCAACACCGAGGCAGAGTATCATGCAATGTCCATAACAACTAAAGAGATTATTCATCTTCGTCGTCTTCTCAGTTATTTCGGTATTTCTGTTTCGACTCCTACTCCTCTTTACTGTGATAATAAGAGAGATATCCAGATTACCAATAATCTAGCATTTCATGAGCGTACCAAATACATTGAGATCAACGCTCATTTTGTTCGTCAACAAGTTATCAAGGACAAGATAATTCAACTTCCTCATGTGTCATCCGCTGATGGGCTTGCAAATTTCTTCATGAAGGTCTTACA
>NC_033800.1:143652285-143674236 GCF_001876935.1 Asparagus officinalis | reverse complement strand
TTGTGATAGCATGTCAGCTATCTATTTGGTGAAGAACCAGGTTTATCATGCGCGCACGAAGCACATCGACGTCAGATTTCACTTTGTACGTGACGTGTTGGATGATGGAGACGTCATATTAGAGAAGGTCCACACGAATGACAACCCTTCAGATATGTTGACCAAAGTTGTTTCAGGAGTAAAATTTGGTCATTGTTTGAAGCTTTTGAACATCCTTCAGTGCTGAGGCCTTTGGAGGCCATTTGGGTGAACTACGTTCGACTTGATTCCTTAGGCAAGAGGATACGTATGTAGTCTTTCAGATGCAGCCGGTTTGATCAGTTGATTCAGATGGGAGGGGAGATCGCGCTTCAGCTCTAGATTGGTTCCCTGACTTGTTGAGGGACTATTGGATGATTTGGTGTCGGCTCAGTTTTGATGGAAACATTCGCCGAGGTGGAGAATTGAAGAAATACAGGAAACAGGAAGAATCAGCCAAGCAGACTGGCGGTCGACCACGAAAATACAGGAAACAGGAAGAATCAGCCAGACAGACTGGCGGTCGACCGCCAACGTGCACGCAGGCCTACTGGGTTTCGGAGATGAAGGCGGTCGACCGCCGCGGTCGACCGTGGATGACTGTAATGGATTTATGCTCTCGGGTTTGTGGTTCGGTCGACCGCCGCGGTCGACTGCGAGACCTGCGCGGTCGACCGTACGGTCGCCCGCCACGGTCGACCGTGGATGACTGTAATCGTTTTCTGCTCTCGGGTTTGAGGTTCGATCGACCGTCGCGGTCGATCGTGGATGACTGTAATCGATTTCTGCTCTCGGGTTTGTGGTTCGGTCGACCTCCACGGTCGATCGCGAAACCTACGCGGTCGCCCGCCACGGTCGACCGTCGATGATTTTTTAGGTTGGGCTTTGGTTTTTGACCCGATTCGTTTCTAAGTTATATATAACCCTAAACCTAATTTGTTAGGGTTAAGCAAGGACGATTTTGAGCAGTCTTTGAGTGAGGATTGTTGCATCCAATTGTGGGAGAGTTGTGAGAGATCTAGAGCTTTGTTTTAGGGTTTCATCAGTGGGATTTGTAACCCTATTTGTATTCTCTGATTTCCAATAGTAAGAACTCCCCCCTCCCCCTCCTTGCCCCGTGGACGTATGCAACTTGCCGAACCACGTAAATTATTTATTCTTGCTATGGTTGTGTTTTGCATATTAGTTGTGGTTTATCTTGAGTTATTGTTCGTGTTGCACAATAAAAATTTCCGCCGCGCACAACACTTATTTCAAGCAAATTATTAGGAGTTTGAGATATCTCACATGTACAAGGTCAAATATAGCATATGGAGTTGGTCTAATCAGTAAATATTTGGAGGCCCCTCGCTAATCTCATCTATAAGTTGCAAAGAGAATTTTGCGGTATCTAAAGTAACTTGTGGTCATGATTTGTTTTATTATTCATCTAACAATTATGATGTTGTACACTATTCTGATAGTGATTGAAGTGAAGATCATGATGATCATAAAAATAATTCTGGCTTTGTTTTTAATTTTGGCTCCACTGTATTTTCATGGTCGTCGAAAAAGCAATCCATTGTTGCACTCTCAACTTGTGAAGTAGAGTATGTAGTAGCGGCACCAAGTGCTTGTCAAGCAATTTGGTTGCGTAATGCGATAAGTCAAATTCACATTTAAATTGAATGTCCTACAAAGACTTATGTTGACAACAAGTTCGCAATTGATTTGACGAAGAATCCAGTCATTCATAGAAGGAGCAAGCATATTCATACTCATTACCACTTTCTACAAGACAATGTTGAGGAGAAGACCGTGTTGGTTTATTGCAAGTCTAAAGATCAAGTTACGGACATCCTCACGAAACCCTTGAAGTGTGAAGCATTCGTCAAACTGAAGCATATGATGAGAATGACTACTTTACAGAATTAGGATTATGGGGGATGTTAAAGCTAATCCTAATTCTAGTTTGATTTGGTTATATTTAATAGTTAGTTTATCGTAAGAGTTTCTTGTGATCGACTAGAAATTAGTTTAGAATTTATTTCAGTTATTTCTTAGAGTTTGCATTAGATTGAAAGACTTTGTAGAAGCTATTATATTGGGATCACCATGCCCGTGACCTGTAAGCCCAAAAAAAAAAAGAAGAAGAGGTCAGAGTGGAAAGAAAGTAGGGAGGAGGAAGAGAATGAGATCTTGACCTTTGATTGATAAATCAAATGTCAAGATCTCCTCATTAGTAGAGGATTCCAATCGGATTTGGATCCTCTCCACTACAAAAAAGTAGTGGAGAGACCACTACTTTTAATCTCAAGCATTAATTATTTAGTAGGCGGTTATGATACAATCTAAATCTAACACTTACCATACCCCCGTGTATTGCACTCATTCCTAATTTGCACTAAAAGAAAAAATCATAACCATCAACTAGATAATCAATGGATGTGATTATGTAGTGGTCCCTCCACTACTTTTTTTATAGTGGAGAGGATCCGAATCCATTCCAATCACCCACTTATATGTTAAGGCTTCGTGTTTGATAGTTATTTGCACAGTGCCATGCATGCTGCACGAGCAGCCCATGACGTGGCCCTGTTGTTTATTCACATATATGTAATTTTAAAACTATCAGAGCTAATAAATTCGCAAGAGAGGAGATAATATTTAATTAGTTTAGTGAGAACCAGAGCTAGCTTTAGACGTTAGAGCATGTGAGGCACATTGTCTACCGAAAAGATTTCAAATAGGAAAGACAGAGGAAAGTGTGAGGCTCATGGAACACGTTTTCATCTTTTTCACTATTGATGAATTAATTATATATGTATATTATAATTTATCCATATTGTATACTACTACTGATCAGTCTAGCTACATGATCTCAAATTTTCTTCTTAAAATAACTTGATTCTCTATACTGTAAAATTAATTCTTAATTATTTATACATAATTGATAAGAATGATATATTCCTAGACTTAAGTAGGAAGATTCAAAATTTCTTTCTTAAAGTCAAGGTGATTGTTATGTGAATATTACATATTAGTTATGAAAGGAACATGTGAGTTTTCATGATAAAACTTCTCCCATTATATTATGTTGGAAAGATAGACTTAAAAATTACATCTTGAATTTCCAAGATAGGCCTAGTATTTGAGTTGTGCACTACAATAAAAGTCCTAATTTGTGATATTTTTTTTTCACATTGTTTCAACTTTTTATTTTCCACACAAATGAAGTGTCAAAAGTCAAAAATTTAGATGTAGTACGTGCGGACATGGTCTTTCTACAAATATGAAAATGTATCACAAAACTCATCGTATTCCAATTTTCTTGTTCTGCCTTTCAATTTGTGTCCTTCATATAGTCAATTTCCTAATTTTTTTCCCCTTAACCAAACACCATTTAACTAAATCCGCACTAATTTCTCTTCAGCTTCAAAGGCACATACAACTTTTTATACTTCTACTAAGTTCTGCGGCGATGTAAATTCACAAAGGTATTTAAACTGGTTCAGTTCTTTTTAACTTAACGATGTGAGAGTAAAGAATAGGTCCACCTTGATCAAGTGCGGGCTCCAATATATGAAAGATGAAGCACGTTTTTCACTGTTATTTTATTCTATATCTAATAATACAAATATGTATTATATTTGTGACTTAATCCTTTGCGATGAACACAACATTTCTCTATGTGTCATAAATAAGTTCAGGGATATGCAACATTTGTTGTAGTGGTAGCATCAAACATATCAAATATGGTTAATAGATTAGAAAACAAAAGGAATTCGGAACGTTGATTGCGCAGTTGTGAAAAGAGCTCATAGTTTCAGGAACATGTGAAAACGGCGAAGGAATTGATGAAGGAATTGAAAAAAACGTGAAGAATAAGCAATACATGCTCCACCACACCCTGGTGTAGTGTCTGCCATGGGTGTGGCAGAATCTGTCCTGTCTGTCATGGGTGTGGTGTCTGCCACACCCTGGTGTGACAGAATCTATCCTGTTTGTCATGGGTGTGGTGTGTGCCACACTAGGGTATGGCAGACTCGTTTTTAGAATCCCAATCAGTTTGGGATTGTGTTTTGTTATAAATAGAGACACGTTTTTTAGGTTTTTTGGCTTTGTTTAGGCTTTGATTGGGCTTTGATTAAGCATTGATTGAGAGATATTTGGAGCACAAAAGAAGTATTTTTTTGAGCTTTTGGTTATGGTTTTGTTTGGAGAGATTAAGAGTTTTGTTGGTGAGATTAGTTTGTTCCTTCGAGTGATTTGTAATCTCAATTTGTATTCTTCTTCTCTATTAGTGAAAACCTCATCCCCTTCTTGCCCCGTGGACATAGGTAACTTGCCGAACCACGTTAAAATTGGTGTTTTGTTTGTGCATTGATATTTAGTTCGTTTGGCTCTCTTGGATTGGCGTTTGGTTTGGTTCCTCGACACATCTTTTGGCACAACAATTTGGTATCAGAGCTCGGGCTACGCTTGGGCTATTTGGAGGAGTAGATCGATTTGGGAAGCTCATCTAGGGTTTTAGTTGGTGAGACTTTCTTTTCTCAGTTTTGGATCTATTCTTCATTTGTTTCCGCATTGGTTGTTGGTGTGTTGAGGATTATGGCCGAGAAAGAGGGAGTTGAGGGTAGTTCTTCAGGTGTGAAGACTGTCCAAAGTTTGAGTATCCACTCGATGAAGATTAACATGGAGAAGTTCAATGGCACTAACAATTTTGGACTTTGGCGATGCGAAGTCTTGGATACGCTCAATGAGCAAAATTTAGAAGATACATTAGAGTTGGATGGGAAACCGGACGACATTGATGAGAAGGTTTGGAAAAAGATAAATCGGACAGCGTGTGGTGTGATTAGGTCTTGATGGTTTGGAAAAAGATGAATCGGACAGCGTGTGGTTTGATTAGGTCTTGTCTCACTCAAGATCTAAAATATGATGTGATGAATGAGACTTCTGCGAAGAAGATTTAGGAGGTCCTAGAGAGCAAGTGCTTGACGAAGAGCGTTGAAAACCGCTTGCATTTGAAGAGGAGGCTTTATCGCTTCTAATTGAAGAAGGGGACATACATTAGTGATCACATGAACCACTACACGAAGCTTCTTACAGATTTGGCGAATGTAGATGCCATTGTTAAAGATGATGATAAGGCGTTGCTATTGTTGAGTTCCTTACCCGACGAGGAATATGAGACGTTTGTCCTTACTCTTACTAATGGGAAGGCATCTCTTTCATATAGTGAGGTCACCGCTGTATTAGTGAATTACCAACTCAAGAAGAAGGATAAAGAGACTTCTATTGAGCCGGTAACGGGGGCATTAGTTGCAAGAGCAAAGGGTCCAAACCGAGGTAGAATGTCATATTCTAGAGGAGCACATCTTAGAATTCGTAGGAATCAGTATGTTTTTTGTAAAGAAGATGGACATTGGAAAGCTGAATGCCCAAAGTTAAATGATCAAGCCGGGAAGAATAAGAGAAAAGATGTACAAGCTTCAGATGTGAATATTGTCAAGACTAGTGGCAACAATTCAGATTCGGCTTTTTCAGGCTACTCATTATCTGCACTGCCGTCGGTTTGTGTTGCCTACTCTACAGAGTGGATGTTGGATTCGGGCGCTACATATCATATTTGCCCTAGGAAGGATTGGTTCTCCAGCTTTCAGGATTTGGAAAGAGGAGATTTTGTGCTCATGGGGAATGATCACAAATGCTCTATTGGTAGTATCGGTACTGTTCGGATCAGGATGAGTGACGGGGTGATTCGGGAGTTGGTTGGAGTGAGGTTCGTTTCTCAGTTGAAGAAGAACATCATTTCACTTAGATCTTTGGAGGCAGCAGGCTATAGGGTGACCTTGACGGATGCACGTTTAAAGATTATATTTGGGTCCATGGTTATGATGAAGGGCGTCAGAAAGAGTAACTTATACTATTTGCTTGGGAGCACGATGATTGATAGACCTCTGACGACTTCATTGGATTTGACTAGATTGTGGCGTTGTTTGGTGCTGGGGTATTTGATTGGTGATGCCGTGCATAGGTTGTTGAGGAGTGCTTTGACCTGCAGATGGAAGTCCTTTGAACACATTGAGATGAACAAGACCGAGGTGGAGTTTGGCACTCCTATCTATCGAGCGAGGGGTCTTTTAGGAGGTGTTCAGTTAGGCATTTTGGGGCCTTCCAAGGAGGCATCATTGGGAGGTAATCGTTTTATAGTTTTCGCAGTTAGTGATTGTTCTAGGTATTATTGGGTCGCGACCAGTTTCCGTTAGTGTAAAGTCCTAGAAGTCAACAACAATTGGAAGAAGTGCATTGGCAGAAAGGTAACTCGTTGTTCTAGCTTTGGTAGGGGTCCTTTCTTGTGTTTGTGCCGAGCTCACGGCAATAGGAGACACTTCATTAGTGTGGAGACTTTGGGGCGATAAGATGAGATGACAGTTTTGATGGGTCGTTCCTTTCTGGAGGAGGATCGGCGTTGGTTGTCGAGCATTGGTTCTAGAGCTTCGATATATTTGGGTCATCTTAGTCATAGGTCGTCGACTGCTGCATTAGGAGTTATTGGATCTGGTGGAACTGCTTCAAATTTTGGTCGGCGTCGGATATTTGGTTACCGAGCATTTGGTCACATAGAGGATGTGAGATTTGATCCGATTGCGTGTTTGGGTTTCGGAGGCTCATTTGATTATCGTTTGGGAGCTTCTGATTTTGTTCTGAGCAGGAATGTCACTTTTGACTCTCGGCAGGTGGAGAGTGTTGATCAGGTCGTTTGGATATTGCAGCAGGCGGAGGGTGATGCTACTTCACGTTGGGTGGAACTTATTCCACATACTCCAGATCATACTGCGTCACTTGGGATTCCAACTGAGGTAACATAGGTTGGGGATCATTTAATTTCGGATGCAGATGATGGATTAGTTTTGGATTCGGTTGCAGCTGGTGGACATGATTTGGATACGACCATTGGTTCACCTCAGATGGAGGTGTTTGATTTGTATCAGTTTGGGGCCGCTATCAGTTGCAGATCCGTTGGCGATATTGGGGAAGAGTTACAGACTTTTCTATTTGTTTGAGGGCATTTGGAGGCCGTTTGAGTGAACTACGTGAATACTTGATTCCTTGGGCAAGAGGATACGTAGGCAGTCAGTTTTGATGCAGCCGATTTGGTAAGTAGATACCGACATTTGGGTGAGTGTTCGCACTCCTGTTTGGGTCTCGACTTGTGTGGATGGAGTCCGTTGTCATGAGTCCGTTACCGTGGCGTACTGGATGCAACAAGTGAGGCATTTGTTTTGGTTGGTGTCGGCTCAGTTTTGGGAAAACTTCGCTGATGTGAAGAATTGTGAAAACGGCGAAGGAATTGAGGAAGGAATTGAGAAAAACATGAAGAATAAGCAAAACAGGTTGCACCACACCCTGTTGTGGTGTCTGTCATTGGTGTGGCAAAATATGACCTGTCTGTCATGGGTGTGGTCTCTGCCACACCCTGGTGTGACAGAATCTGCCCTGTTTGTCATGGGTGTGGTGTGTGCCACACTAGGGTGTGGCAGACTCGTTTTTAGAATACTAATCAGTTTGGGATTGTGTTTTGTTATAAATAGAGACACGTTTTTTAGGGTTTTTTTTTTTGCTTTGTTTAGGCTTTGTTTAGGCTTTGATTGGGCTTTGATTAAGCATTGATTCGGGAATATTTGGAGCATAAAAAGAGGTATTTTTTTGAGCTTTTGGTTAGGGTTTTGTTTGGAGAGATTAAGAGTTTTGTTGGTGAGATTAGTTTGTTTCTTCGAGTGATTTGTAATCTTAATTTGTATTATTCTTCTCTATTAGTGAAAACCCCATCCCCTTCTTGCCCCGTGGACGTAAGCAACTTGTCGAACCACGTTAAAATTGGTGTTTTGTTTGTGCATTGATATTTAGTTCGTTTGGCTCTCTTGGATTGGCGTTTGGTTTGGTTCCTCGACACAGCTTTTGGCACAACAGAACATTCCCTGACAAGTATAAAAAATTTCTCTCATTTTGAATAGTATGCATAAAATTTATAATAGATAGATCTAATTATGTGATGAAAATGAGATTCAAGTTTACCGTAAGGCTTTAACATTTCCTCCCTCCAATGCACATGAAATATCATTTAGCAATCTCATAATGGTGTAAGGCCACATCCATATATCAAAAGAACATGGAGCTCATCGTTATAGAAGATCAGTCACATTTAAGTTAGGTGAAATCACTTGCCTCACAATTCTATAATAAAGAAATTCATTATCTTGAAGGATAACTTGAAAGATGATGAAGATATTGTTGAAGTTAGCGCTTCGCCCAACACCATGTAGAGATATTTTCCCCCTTTTTTTCTTTTTCTTTCCTTTTTCTTCTTTTTTTTTCTTCTTTTCTTTTTTATTATTGTTGTAAAGTTAGTTGTCATTCACTAGTAAAAAACAACGCATCATAGACGAAAAATTCTATCTAGATAGGTCAAATTTCCGTCAAAGTTGACCACCCTAGATGGAATTCCGTCTATGATGTTGGTCTGATAAGTTTCCGTCTAGGATGTTGGTCTGGTAAGTTTTCGTCTAGAATGCGTTATTCTAGACGGAATTTCATCTAAAGTAACTATCAGACTGGACAACCATCTAGGATATTTCTAGACGGTTTATATATCCGTCTAAGATACGTCCTAAACGAAGCTTCCGTCTAGGACATCCTAGACAGAAATTCCGTCTAGGACATATCCTAGACGGATTTTCTGTATAGGATACGTTCTAGACTAAATTTTCGTCTAACGTATCCTAGACGGAATTTTGATCTAGGATACTTTCTAGACGGATTTTCTTGTCTGAAATGTTCAATTTCCAGGTAGAATAATACTTTTAGTTTTTATTCGCCCTTCATACAAATATGGCAAATCCAATAATAATCTAATTCCAAATCCAACATTATGCAAATCCAATTCCAAATCACAATAATCAATATACAATCCAACACAATAGCATACCACATTACTCATTCTATTCCAATACCAATATACATCTAATTCCAATACCACATCAATTCAAAGATCGAGCACACACGAATAAATCATCTATAAAACAACTTATAATCAAAATAAACATCCCATGTCACAATATAAAAACATCAAACATATATATTGTTTCATACATATCATGACTCTCCTACAAATATATTGTCTAATACATAAAACTAATACTCCTAATACACGTGATGCGTGCATGATCACGTCCACTTGTGAAAAAAAATTCTAAGCATATATATGAATGTTGATAGAAATGAAAATGTTTTAAAAAATAAAAATATTAAAATTATAGGATTTTTAATTATTATAAACTTGTGACCTTCCTTTCTAAGTTTTTTCTACGTGTATATTTTTATGCCATTTTCTATTTAATGTTCTTTATTATTACAGGTTAAGTATAGAACATATGGAGTTTGTATAATCAACATGCTCTTATATCCAAATTATTTTATTTACTATGCATCCGTTAAGATTTGAGTTGAAGATTGAAAGAAGTAAATATTTAAAGGAAGAAATAATATTAATGAAAACTCACCATAGAAAATCACGAGTCGTCATCATCAACATCCCTCCTCTGCATGTCGTTGTTGCTCCCGCATTAACTCTAGCCTGAGAATAAATAGATTTTTTTAGTATAAAATTTAGTAATACAATACACACATATATTATCAACATACCTACGCATCGGTTTGACCAGATCTGGTATTACTGGTTTCCAAGTCTAAAAGTGTCACGCCCCGGGCCCACGGGCCCTTTGGCGCATGCTAGCTGTGAGACCCACCAAGAGCAACTCGATGTTGGTTAAAATCTATTGCCAAAATGCTAACACTAGTTATTCTTGGGCCTTGTGCTTCTCTATTTAAGCCACTAACATTTCTTCACACTAGTCCATATGGGACTAAAGTAGAGGTGTCAAAATCATCCATATTACAAAAACGACGTCCTCATCGTCACGATATGACAATTGGCATATCTAGGGGTGTCCAAAAAGCCCGGAGCCCGGGCCCGAGCCCGGAAACCCGGGAAAAACTCCATATGGGACTAAAGTAGAGGTGTCAAAATCATCCATATTACAAAAACGACGTCCTCATCGTCACGATATGACAATTGGCATATCTAGGGGTGTCCAAAAAGCCCGGAGCCCGGGCCCGAGCCCGGAAACCCGGGAAAAACGCCCGACCAAAACGGTCACAAAAGTGACCGTTTGGCCGGGCCGGGCCGGGCTGACCCGGCCCGGCCCGGCCCGGGTCAAATCTGGCCTAACGGCCAGATTTGACCTTTTGATCGTTTTGCCCCTTAAAACGGTCAAAAAACGGCTATTTTTCGAGGGTTTTTTGGTCATTTACCTAGGGGGTTGCTTCTATAAATAGAGGGGGGGGGTCCTACCGATCCAGAGATGAGTCCTCCTACAACAACTCCTCATCCTACCGGTGTTAATCCTGAATCTGGTGGCGACGAATCTACGGCACCAAGAGCTCCAAAAAGGCCGAGGTCTGATGTATGGAATTTTTTTGAGAAGATAGACGTCACCAAGGATGAACACGGTAGGATCATCTCTCAGAATGCGAAATGTGCGTTGTGCGGCCAGATATTCAAAGCTCATCATAAGAGCGGCACCAACCATCTCAAACGGCATATTGAAAAACACAACAAAGGCCAAAATCTACAAGGTGATATCCGGCAGTCTATGCTTTCCCAATCATCCTCTTCAGGTACCCTCGGCAGTTGGAATTATGACGCTGCCCGAGCCCGGAAATGCGTAATCAGGTTTATTGTTCTTAAAAACCTTCCTTTTAAATTAGTAGAAGATGATGAATTTGAAGATTTATTTAGAGATGGTTTTTATCCTGCATTTACAAAATTTTCTCGTCAAACCTGTCAACGTGATATTTTAAAATATTATGTTGAGGAACAGGGAAAAATAATTTCTTATTTTAAAAATTTAAACTGCAAATTTTCTTTAACTTCTGATATTTGGTCATCTAGAGTGCAAACTGGTTATTTATGTATAACAGCACACTGGATTGATGAAAGTTGGAAAATGTTTAAAAGAGTTGTTTCTTTTATTGCAATTGAAGAGTCACACACTGGTATTAATGTTGCAAATTTAATTGTTGAAGAACTTATGAAACTAGAAATTGATCAAAGAATATTTACTCTTTCACTAGATAATGCAAGTAATAATAATGTAGCTGTTGATTTTCTGAAAATAACTTTGTCATTGCCATGTCATGGTGAGCTTTTTCATGTTAGATGTATCTGTCATATTTTAAATTTAATTGTTCAAAGTGCATTTTCTGAAATTAAACCCATGATAGAAAAAGTTAGAACAGTTACTAATATGCATAATGCTTCTGAAATGAGAATTAAAAGATGGAAACAATGTTGTAAAAGAAAAAATTATAAGCCTAGACTAATTCCAAAAGATGTTGACCATAGGTGGAATTCCACCTATGCAATGTTATCTGTAGCAATAGAATATAAAGAAATTATAAATGATTTTATAAATTTTTATGCTTCTAGTTCTAGCTCTGGTAGTGCTTATGGAATAACTGAAGATGAATGGACAGTTATATGTAAATTAAATGAGATGTTACAAGTTTTTTATGATGCTACTATGTTATTATCTGGTTGTTATTATCCAACTATTACTTTAGCTGCTTTACAAATTTTAAATATTCAAAAAAATTTTACAAAATATCGTATGGATGATATTTTTGGAAGTATAATTTTTGAAATGGAGAGTAAATTTAATAAGTATTTTAGGCCTATTCCTCATATTTTTGGTATTGGTGTTCTTATTGATCCATGCTTGAAGGAAATTGGCCTTCGAAGTTTGTTACAATCATTGTATGGTGGACAGATTATAGACTTAGATGATGGATCCACCCTTACTGCTACTACTCATTATTTAGCTATTAGAAATTATTTTCAAACCTTATATGATGAGTATGCAGCTAGATATGGTGTAGCTACACAACAGTCTTCAGCTTCGGCACCTTCAGCTTCGAGCACAGGTCGAGGTAAAAGTGTAAGTTTTGATAGGTATGCAATGGTAGCTGAACTAACTGGTGGATCTGGAACTTCATCAGGATTAGATGTTTCTGAAATAGATGAATATTTTTCTGCTTCTTTAGTTAGATGTCAAGGAAATGCTTTAGATATTTTGCAATGGTGGAAAGTATATGGATCAGTTTCATATCCTATACTTTCCACCATGGTTCGTGACTTACTATCAGTGCAGGTTTCGACTGTAGCCTCGGAATCCGCTTTCAGCACAGCAGGACGTTTGATCGACGACCACAGGACATGCTTAGATCCGTATACTGTACAAGCGGTGATGTGCTTACAGGATTGGTGGAGATACGAGAAGCGAACACAAGGCATCGAACGGATTGCTATGATTGAAGATAAATTTGAAGAGTTGGGACTAGCAGATAGATATAATGATTAGATAATATTCATAAAATTGTAATTTTTATTTCTTAGCTTTAAATTTGAATTAAATTATTTCGAAAAAAGTTGCAAATGATAGTGATATGGGTGAGTAGGTGCCAACCTAGTTGGGATGTACTCATCTATTGTGATGCGACGAATTTCGAAATAAATTTATACTTGTAAAGGATTTACCGATTATTAATAAAGAAGTTATTTTTATCATTTTTTGTACTTGTAATTTATGTCATTTTATTTCAAGTTATTAATTAAATTTATGATACCACACAGTATAACACTTAGCCCCGTATAGCACTTAGCTCCACACTTCCGGGTGGCAACCACACTGATACCATTTGTCATGCCCCGGGCCCACAGGCCCGTTGGCGCGTGCAAGTTATGGGACCCACCAAAAGCAACTCGATGTTGGCTAAAATCTACTGTCAAAATACTAGCACTAGTTATTCTTGAGCCATCGGCTTCTCTATTTAAGCCCTAGCATTTCTTCACACTAGTCCATGTGTGATTAAAGTGGGGAAATCATAATTTTTTTATCACACCCCGGGCCCACGGGCCCGTTAGTGCGTACACGTCTTGGGACCCACCAAGAGCGACTCGATATTGTCTAAAATCTACTGCCAAAATACTAGCATAATTGTTCTTGGGTCTTGGAGTTCTTTATTTAAGCCACTAACATTTCTTCACACTATTCCATGTGGGACTAAAGTGGGGGTGTCACAATCACCCCACCTTATAAAGACGACGTCCTCGTCATCACGACATAACAATTAGCACATCCAAGTATCACTGTCAGGCGATGTAGACTCTAGAGGTGGCTCACACCGCATCCACACGGTGTAGCACTTAGCCTCATATAGCACTTAGGTCCACACTTCCGGTTGACAACTGCTCTGATACCATTTTTTATCACGCCTCGAGCCCACAGGCCCGTTGACGCCTGCAAGCCGTATGACCCACCAAGAGCAACTTGATGCTAGCTAAACTTCACTACCAAAATACTAGCACTAGTTGTTCTTGGGCCTTGGGCTTCTCTATTTAAGCCACTAACATTTCTTCACACTAGTCCATGTGGGACTAAAGTGGGGGTGTCACAAAAAGTGATATAATGTCTCTAAATAATTCAGCTGGAATCTTATCGGACAAGCATACTATGATATGAGTCAAAACTTCTCCATTGTGGGGTCGCTGGAAAATCTGAGAACATAGCCTTCATCACCTGTACAAATAATGTAGGATCAATCTTACCATGCAGATAAGATGAGACACGCAGAATTGCTAATGTGATAGGAGTCCTTGCTGAGGATCCTGTCGAAGTCGAAGATGGTGAGGACGTTGTGAAGGATATTGTGCACGTGCCCCGTATAGCTCCAACCCCTATTATTAGAAATCTGCTCCTGTTATTATGTCATATAACATTCAGAGCAATGTTGACATTTTCCTATCTAGACAGGATGTGAGGGTCATCAGCTTCTTCCTGAGTAGCACATAGTGCTGCCTCCTTTGACGCAGGATTAATATTATCCTAAATCATATAAGGAAAAAAGTTATATTATTGATTGGAAAATAAAAAGAATAAATATCAACAAAATAATTATTATATAATAATTTATTCAAATTTACCACCAACAACATGTTTTTCTTAATCTTCTCATCATTTTTATATGTCTGGCGAAAGGTGCCTTAAAGCTAACTTAGCCTTTAAATTGATCGTCATTATCGGCTTCCCCTGCAAATTAAAAAAGTTAAAATAGATGGGCCACATTGATAAGCAAATACAAAATTTTAAATAATATATTATGTCTCGACAATAAGCATACTCAAGATTAACAAATGATGTTGATCCCAAGTTGTGGTCAAGCTTGCGCTTGCTATTTCAATTCACCAGTCCCTTCTTAGATTTACTCTACAAAAAATAGTTTATTACTAAAGATGAAATGAATCTATAATCTTTGTTAATAAGAAAAAATTAAAATGAAAATTACTTGTGCTAACTCGGTGTCCCAATAGAAAAGAAGAGCTATGAAATAATCAAGGTCCACCCTATCATCGATACTTTATTTCCTTATACCTTTTTTTAAGACAGTGATTGTCACAAATTTGGTTTTAATATTTATGATGTTATGTCTCATGTTATGAGCCTACATCTTCTAATATTGTTTTGATGATTACAAACAATTCCTAATATTGTTTGTTTAGTGTTTATGTTTTCTTATTAGGTATTTTAGACAAACAATAAGTTAGAGGTTAGATGGATTGAGCCTACACGATCACATCAAATAAAGGTTGGCAGAATAGTGGAATGAAGTTATTGCACATCAAGTCATATTCAAGATCAAGCTTCATCCGCAACCAAGTCAAGCATATTGAAGATCTATCAAGCTTGGGTAAATTAGTTTAGGGTTTATACTTTGTGTGTTAATACCTTAAGCTCGATATTATACACATGCACACACACAATTTAATAATTTATGTGTTTTATCCATAAAAGTTTTTGCAAACAAATAGATATATAATACTTATTTGTTTTCTATGTGGATAAGTTAGTTTAGTTTAGCTATATAGATATGAAGCAATATATATCTTCATTTTCACATTTTTGTGCTTCATATTATATTGAATTTAAAAAATATTATGTTTATGAATTAAAGACTTATTTACACTATTTTTATATCTTGTATATGTCTCTAAATGCATTCTAAAGTGTTTCAAAGTTTTGTTTAAGTCATTTTGGCAAAATCAAGTTTCCAACATGTTCATACTTATGTGATTTTGTAAAATGATGAGATTTCACATTTGGGAGATACTTTTTGAAAACCAGTTTTTATAACATGTGTATTATCATGTCTACAACCATTTTACAAAGTTTCATATTTTTTAGAATTTGTTTACTATTTTTAAAGGCAGTTTAAAAATCAGGTTTCTGCTTTAAACAGGTTGTATACTTGTTATCAGTCGACTGATGAAAGTGCCTGCAGTTGCTAAATGTTTCTGTTTTGTTTTGGTCGACTGACCAGTCGATTGATGATCTATCAGTCGACTAATAAAGGTCGTCAGTCGACTGATGAGCTGAAAAATACCTATAACGGTCAGCTCATCAGTCGACTGGTAAAACCCGTCAGTCGACTGATGGCCTGTAACGACTATTTTTCTAGTTTACGTTTTTTTGTCATTTTGCTAGATTTCACTTGGGTTTTGAGCTTTGTTTCTTCATCCTATATATACCCTATACCATTTCACTTCTGAACTAAGAAGAGAAGTTTTAAAACAAGTTTAAAAAGAATTTTAGTTTGTTTTAAGTGTTTGTTTACAAAATTAGTTTTGTGAAGATTGTTTTACAAGAAGAGGAGATCAATTTTAGTTTGGGCTTTCAATCTTCATATCCCTCTCTCTTGTGATTAGAGAAGTGTTTCTAAACTCATATCTCTAGCTTATTTATGCTTCAATTGTTATATTCATATTTGCTAGATTTAATTGAGTTTATATTTGATTTTCTCATTGCTTGCACACACAACCATTGAGCTTAATTATTTTCACATATTGTAAAATTTGGGGTTGTGGTGAGTGTAACCTTGAGAGTGAGCTTAAATTGTGTTCTCATCTATTGTAGAGAACAATTTATTTGAATTGAGCTTTATTGTGAGTTACACGTTGTATCACACTTGTACACCGAGAGGAGTGTGTGGTGAGAGACGGAGTTGTCATAAGAGGAGTGACGTCGGTAGTAATGCATAGAGGTAGGTCGTAATTCCGAGCACTTGAGGGAAACACGGGCGAGAGACCAACACTTAGAGGGTGTAAAGTGTGATTGTAATTGTGTGTGTTGTAAAGTTTTCGGTGAACTAGAAAACCAAATTGTGAGGTGTAAACGTTGTTCGGGTGAGTGTAGAAAACCCGGTTGTGATAGTGGAGTTCTCCCCGGGAGTGGGGAGCGGAGATGTAGGACGGAAGGTCCGAACTCCGTGATCATATCTTGTATTTGTGTTTGTCTTTGCGCAATATCACTTGTTTATTTACTCTTGTTCATATATTCTTGCATATATCAAATTGAATATTAGTATTGTTAGGATATATTTGCTAATTAATTTTAATCGGTATTAACATCTAATAAGATTAACAATAACCCTATTCAACCCCCGGGGTACTTTCATATGAATGATGCATCTTACCCTATTTTTATCTCAAAAAAACAGAGATAACTTGAAAAGAGTAATATCATCATAAACATGAGATTTTATAAGAGGATTGTTCATGCAAATTGGCATTTTTTTTAGCGGGTAAGTAAGAAATAATGCAAGAAATGTTCTGGCAACTCCAATACAATATGAGATTTTCTTACTAAGTTCAATTCTGAGCATGGAAGAGACAAATAATTAGATCGAGTCAGTCCGGTTTGGAATTTGTTTGTTAGTGAATTAATTCAAACAGTCTTAACTTGTTGTAAATGTTGTGTTGACAATCAACCCTTCAGAGAAGAAAATGTTTAAAATATTTTTTAATGCTCTTCAAGTGTGTATCGTGTGCATAACTCAAATGGTAGATTAATATTTGTTAAGGCTCCAATATTAAGATCAATAATTAATTTTATTTCTATGTTATTTAAAAATATATGTATAGGATTGAGAATCGGTTATATTAATAAAATAAAAGCTAGCTCTCCTACATCTTCGCGAAGTTTGCACGAGAAAAGAGTCACCATCGCCCAAGGGTGTGTTTGGTTCACCCATTTTATAAGAAAGTTTGGAAAACATCTAACAATGATATTTTTGTAAATAATAAATTTCTGTAGATTTCTATAATCTGTGTTTGGTTTAAATTTTTTTCTGTAATAATGTCTTCTATAAAGTAGGGGAAAAGATGGGTGTTTGGTTCAATTTCTACAAATTATAGGAAATGTTTTCTACCCAAAATATAATTTTATTGTAATTCTTAAAAAAATTATAGGAAATATTTTGAGATGTCAAAAATGACCAATTTCCTTGTTTCTTTTACTTTGCTTGTTTGGTTCAAAACAAAAAAATAGCCCATGACTTTATAGAAAAAAAAAAGATTTCTTATAATTTGTAGAAATTGAACCAAACAGCCCCTAAATTTATAGAAAAGTGTCAATGTGATGTTAGATTTCTGCTTGATTTCCACTTATTTTGAAAGGAAATTGATTTATATAAAATTTGGTATTTTTTTGTACTTTACAGAAAATATTTTTGTAAATTTTTTTTGGAACCAAACACAGTTTACGAGAATTTACAAAAAAAAAATTAATTACAGAATTACCATTGTCATACATTTTAAGAAAATTTTTCTATAAAATTGTGCAACCAAACGCCCAAAAAATCAACTTCCTCCCAAAATGAGAGGAAATTGCTTAAAAATCTGACATTTGTATTAAAAAAATAACTAAGTACATACGTACCCCATCCCCCTCCCCCAAAGTGATTTTCCATGGGCATTGTTAGGAACCTATTTTTCTATAAAGTGACATTCAACCAAACAAAAGAAAAAGAAAACAACCTATTTTCTATAAACTAAGGAATTTTTAATGTTTTGAACCAAACAAAGAAATAAAAAAATAAAGAAAAGTAATACTCTTTGAGTTCTATAAACTTGTCCTACAAATTTTAAAAGAAATACAAAGAAATTAAAATTTGAGCACTTTTCCTTTTCCTTTTTTTTATAGAAATCGAACCAAACAGTCATTTGGAAAGAGCTTAATCTTTCACTTCATGGTTCATGCTCAATTAAATAAAGTTGTTGCTTTTTGAATATTCGATCGCTTAAATGCTATCTACGAATCTTGGACCCATAAAAATTTTATTTTCTCTCGATACAATGACCACATGAGCTACACGTTGTATCAGTACACAACCCGACAAATTTACTTCCCATATCATATTTTGAGGGCTTAATTTCACTTAATTACCCTATAGTTTTCCCTAGTTTGCACTTATATACCCTCTCTTATTTTGACATCACTTAATATATCCTACAGTTTCTAAGGCTTTGACATCACTTATATTTAAGTGCAAGTTTAATTTAAGTACTTCAGGGTTTATAAGTGCTCTAAAAACAAGTGTGGGTACGTATATGAGCGAAAGTTTTAAAAACTTTAGAGTATATAAGTGCTACAAAAAACAAGTGAGGATACAAGTGCAAAGTAGGGGGAACCATAGGGTATTTAAGTACTATTAAGCCTATTTTGAGAGTTCTTTCACTCATTTGTTTCCCAAGGGAAATTTTCTTTTTTTCTAAACCGCTAAAATATATGATGAGTATATAGAGCTGGTGTGTTGCTTAATACTCTTGTTTGGTGTTGTTATGGAATAAACATAGAATTGAGATCAAGATCACAGAAAAACCGAGGGAAAAAAATTGTACACATAAACTTAACGTGATTCAGAGTAAGTACAACTCTCACAAGCAAGAGTAAATAATTGTTCTTCTAAATCAAAGGAAAAAGATACAAAAGAGTCTCTCATATTTAAGAACCCTCTTCTCAGTGATGATAAATCTCCATGCAGAATCATGCGCTATAATTATATTCATCTGAGGGTCAGAAACAAACTCTACATCGTTGTAACTAATCTTCTACATTAAAACTTAAAAATACCCCTGAACAAATTCGGGTACTTTTTCTTTTTTAAGTATTAAAAAAAGTGACATCCGTGTGGGGCCTTTCTTCCTCACTGTTCTCTCTTTGCTTCGTGTTCTGAAAGGCCGTGAACTAGATGGAAACTGAAATATGCTGTCAAAAAAGAAAATAATTAGTATAAATCTGAAATTAAAAAGTTAGAACACCAGATCTGAACGGGTGCAGTCGTGATTTCACTGTCCTAGAAGATAGAGAACCCGTCTATCGCCTTGGCGCAATCGATCCTCTCCCCCTAGCAGTAAAAAACCCCGAAAAACGGCCGGCCTCTGTACTTGGGCGAGAGTAACAAAGTTTCTGCTCAGACAAAGATGGTTGCCCGGAAAAATAATGAACACACTAACAAAACTTTGAGAAAGAAATGGAGGAAGAATCGTTTGCAGAAGAAGAGATGATGTTGCTTTTCACTGTGTTTTCCGAGGAGGAGAACCCTGATATATATAGGAGCTGGAGGCCAAAGAACCGTTGGTCCGAATCAGCATACGTTACGCACGATCCGCGTAACTCCCCGCGCCAACTCCGCATCTGTTACGAACGAGTCACGCGGAATGAAAACGGAAAAATGAAAATACTGAGATCCAAAAAACTGTAAGTGCGTGGCGTGCGCGCGTGTGTGTTATGCAAAGCCCACAAAACCCAAAACACTATTTAATACCCAATAAAATGTGAACCAATATAAACCTCTTGGACTTTTTTCCATTTTCCAATGTGGGACTATTCACAAAAACAAAATTGTCTTTTCATGAACAAAATATCCAACAAAATACAAATTAGGGATACTAGTACAAATTGATTAAGATTCAAGACATCTCAACAAGAGCATTGCACATCGTGTCCCCGACAACTAACTTTTGAATGCGTGTCGCGTTAACAAAAAATATCTTGACTTATATATGTATGATACATGATCAAGTTTTTTAAATAAGATCAAGTTTTTTAAATAAACTAAGTCTAATGACATTTTGACTGGTACTTGATTTCCTGCAAAAATATGTTTGTAAATATATTATAAAATAACTACAATAGTAAATGCGGATAGCATGTCCTTTTAAATTTTTAGTTAATGTGTGTCAGTGACGTCACATGCATTTAAATCTGACCAAATTAAAATTATCACATATTCAGATCATAACTGATGATTTGAATATGCACCTCATCAACAACTCGCAACAACAAATATGAAGAGACACGCCAACCCTAGTGCACTGTAACTACAATTTGCTTTAGATCTAAATACTCAATTTTAGAAAATAATAAACTATATTTTTTTTTTCTGATCATACCTATTCATGCGCATCCCCTACCAAAAGGATATATAATTATCATATTATTATATTTTAGTAAAGATTCAGTTGAAAACAAGACCAGACAAGTGGAAGGAACCGCTGCGTTTCCTTCCAAGAAAACGCCAAAATATCGTTCATGAGCCTTCAATTTTTAAGCTCCACTGGTCTCTGCCAACGCTATATAAACTCTACCACTTCTCCTCTCTTCCAACACTACGAACTCTCTCCCTCTACTCCTCTCTCTCTCTCTCTCTCTTTCTCTCTCTCTCTCTCTCTCTCTCATATCAATGGCATCAATAGCAGTCTCTGGTTCTCGTCTCTCATCTCAAGCAGCAACTTCTCCTTTCCCAAGGACTCTAGCTCCAACCAACACTTGCAGAGGACAGGTGAAGGATTAATTTGGTTTTTGATCTTGCATTTGAATTTGGTTATCTGGGTGCGTCTTAGTTTTGTCTAAACTTGGTTTTTGTGTAGAAAAGATGATCCTCGGGTGATTCGTGTTGTACCGTTCTAATGAGTTTAGTCTCATTTTCTCAGTAAATTTTGAATTTTGTCATCTGGGTTTGCCTTATTTTCTGCATTATATATGTTGCTAATATTATACGGAAAATTCTGAAACTTTAAAAAAATATCTTTTTTTTCCTTTGATTTTGTTCCTAAAATTATCTCTAGCACTGGTGAAAAGACATCTCTAGCTTGGAGTCAAAACATTTCCCTAGTTGTTTCCATTTTTTTTTCCTTATTTAAATTGTTATTTGATTTGTTGCTATCGATTTCAGTTCCAAGTGAGAGCCAGTGGGTCTGATGAAGAGAGGAAGGTGGTGCTGAGAAAAGAGAACAATGGATGGAAAATTGATTTCTCAAGTGAGAAGCCTGCCACTCCTTTGCTCGATACAGTCAATTATCCTGTCCACATGAAGAACCTCTCAACGCGGGTACTTTCCTCTTTCTCTTGTTTTTGAATTTCTTTGTTAAAATATGGATGATGAAGTCAAACATTTGTACATGCATGGTAGTTACAATTCCTTCCAAATATAACTACCATCACCACTCTTTTTTATTGCTGTTATGAATGACAGAAAAAGGGTAAATTTCATGAATTTTGGGTGTTTTTTTTTAACAAAACAAAACCCTTGAACTTTGTAAATGAGAGAAAGTTTCCTAAACTTACCTCACTTAACTACCATGGCTTACCGCCACCCCTATATTTTTAACTCAAAGAGTCAGACTGAAGAAAATATCAAGAAGAGCGCGTCAAATCTTGTAAAGTTTTGGCTTGATCACCTGTCACTGCATGAAACTAAAAGGGTCTAATCAAATTTCTAGTTTATTCTTATCCCTCCATCTTCATGTATTTTCATCTCTTTAAATATTAAATATTCCATCAGTAAATTTAAAACTCGGCGTTTTCTCAAGAAAAAAAAAACTTCTATATATATTATCCTTGTCAAGTAAGGTTATGAAAACTAAATGGCGGGGTTTAAACCTTTTCTTTACTCTATTTGCTAACTCCGTTAATTAATTTACAAGAACTTCAC